>NC_074666.1:5594883-5637383 GCF_029448725.1 Salvelinus fontinalis | reverse complement strand
TTAGTACTGTAAACTACATGGCTACATAGTTAGTACTGTAAACTACATGGCTACATAGTTAGTACTGTAAACTACATGGCTACATAGTTAGAACTGTAAACTACATGGCTACGTAGTTAGAACTGTAAACTAGATGGCTTCGTAGTTAGAACTGTAAACTACATGGCTACATAGTTAGTACTGTAAACTACATGGCTACATAGTTAGTACTGTAAACTACATGGCTACATAGTTAGTACTGTAAACTACATGGCTACATAGTTAGAACTGTAAACTACATGGCTACGTAGTTAGAACTGTAAACTACATGGCTACGTAGTTAGAACTGTAAACTACATGGCTACGTAGTTAGAACTGTAAACTACATGGCTACGTAGTTAGAACTGTAAACTAGATGGCTTCGTAGTTAGAACTGTAAACTACATGGCTACGTAGTTAGAACTGTAAACTACATGGCTACGTAGTTAGAACTGTAAACTACATGGCTACATAGTTAGAACTGTAAACTACATGGCTACATAGTTAGAACTGTAAACTAGATGGCTACATAGTTAGAGCTGTAAACTACATGGCTACATAGTTAGAACTGTAAACTACATGGCTACATAGTTAGAACTGTAAACTACATGGCTACATAGTTAGAACTGTAAACTACATGGCTACCTAGTTAGAACTGTAAACTACATGGCTACATAGTTAGAACTGTAAACTACATAGCTTCCTAGTTAGAGCTGTAAACTACATGGCTACATAGTTAGTACTGTAAACTACATGGCTACATAGTTAGTACTGTAAACTACATGGCTACATAGTTAGAACTGTAAACTACATGGCTACATAGTTAGAACTGTAAACTATATGGCTACACAGTTAGAACTGTAAACTACATGGCTACATAGTTAGAACTGTAAACTACATGGCTTCATAGTTAGAACTCTAAACTAGATGGCTACATAGTTAGACCTGTAAACTACATGGCTACACAGTTAGAACTGTAAACTACATGGCTACATAAATATGCTTGTGTTTAGGACAGGAGGTTTCCCTGCCTGCCTCTCCAGGAGTCTTTAATCCTTCAGATTAACCAGCCTGACTCTACAGGACTTGGCTAGAGTTGGGATAACCTTGTACACAAGACCAGGAAGTAGATTACTTGGGAACTGGAAAATGAAGACTAAGAAGGGCCAGATTCATAGTGCTATATATGGTTCTTAAAAGGGCATCAGCTGGCGTATACCTCCTATCCTCACATGATGGACTAGTCAAATACAAGATCAAGTAGTCAAGTACAGATGAAGTTGTTGCGAACCTGATCCTGTGCATCAGCTAGCTATAGCTGGCTCATGATGTATTGCTTGTTTTCCTTTTATTTTGAAGCGCTGTGAGATAGTAGGAACTGGATCCTATTCTTGACCAGTACAACGTCACCGTGTGAGCATACTATTATTTAGCCTTATTTTTAATTGACCGTAAAATGTGTTAGTCATAGTAGGTGGGGTTTATTAGCTTGCTTGCCACACAGTTTGTGGTTTAATGACCTATTGGCTGACCTGAGTGACCCCGCTACCAGTATCTGTCCCTAATACTCAGAAGTCTTCAACTAGGATCCAGGATCAAGTAGTATCTAGAATTTATTTATTTGAGGCAGTGTCCATAGTCACAATCCTGAAAGGCTTTGCATTTGGGGAGACAGTACGGACACTGAGCAGATACCAGCACTAATCAACAATCAACTTTTGAGCTCTAAACGGATTCTCATATCCGTAGAAAACGGTGTGTAGGCGAGATGAGCACATATCCTGTCTCTGGGCCTGACCTGTTCTCAGTTGTATATCTACTGTCCCTGGAAGTCTGAAAGGACCTTCCTCAGACTGTTCATGAATGTTAAACAGCCCTGGAAGTCTGAAAGGACCTTCCTCAAACTGTTCATAAATGTTTAACAGTCCGCGAAGTCTGAAAGGACCTTCCTCAGACTGTTCATGAATGTTTAACAGCCCTGGAAGTCTGAAAGGACCTTCCTCAGACTGTTCATGAATGTTTAACAGCCCTGGAAGTCTGAAAGGACCTTCCTCAGACTGTTCATGAATGTTTAACAGCCCTGGAAGTCTGAAAGGACCTTCCTCAAACTGTGACGCTCCTATAATGTGAAACTCCTCCACTGTAATCTCTCCTCTCACTATGAACATGTTGCTCTGCTATGCTTTAGCTCCTCTGCAGTTTTACAGCAACACGTTTGCTAGAGCTGACAAGAAGAGAGCATTAAACAAGAACACACTATACACTTCTTATTCTATATAATTGTAGACTTGTTCTAATTAATCAATCAATCAAATGTATTTTATAGAGATCTTTTTCTTTACATCAGCAGTTGTCACAAAGTGCTTTACAGAGACCCTTTGCGGCCTTTTACACCAGGTCAGCAGCTGTCACATTGTTCCAAAATACGGTTAGGATGCTGATGAGAGAGAAAGTCTATCAATAGCTGATGACTTCAACATGTACGATGTTGACGATGAAGATTAGGAGAATGAGGATGGAAGTCTCTGCTAATAGATTACTAAACCCCTCCAGGCTTTCTCATCATCCTTCACATGGTGTTTGATGTGATGTTGTACTTGTTTTGTTATTTGACTTTAGTTTTAGATGAACTACACTAACCTCTGCTGGTGACTGGGTTACAGGAGCCCTGGAGGTGGCGAGGAGGAGCCCGTTTGCCTGCTGGTTCAGTTCTATGCTGTACTGCTTCGGAGGAGGAATTCTCTCTGGCCTCATGATGGCTGAGGCCCCCATAGCACCTCTGTCCAACAGCATCAACGTCCTCATGGCCTCAGTCATCTGGTGAGTGGAGAGGAGAGAGAGGGGGAGGGAGGGAGAGAGAGAGGGAGGGGCAGAAGGAGGGGGAGAGAGGAAGACTGGGAGAGAAAGAGGCTGGGGTCCCTATAGCCCTTCTGTCCAACAGCATCACCGTCCTCATGGCCTCTCATCTGGTGAGAGGAGGAGGGAGGGAGGGAGGGAAAGAGGGAGAGAGGGAGAGGGAGAGGGAGAGGGAGAGAGAGAGAGAGAGAGGAGGGAGGGGGGAAGAAGAGAGAGATAGTTCACAAGCCTCCCGGGTGGCGCAGTGGTCTAGGGCACTGCATCGCAGTGCTAGCTGCGCCACCAGAGTCTCTGGGTTCGCGCTCTGTCGCAGCCGGCCGCAACCGGGAGGTCTGTGGGGCGACGCACAATTGGCATAGCGTCGTCCAGGTTAGGGAGGGTTTGGCCGGTAGGGATATCCTTGTTTCAGTATGTAAAATGTAATAAAATGTATGCACTCTACTGTAAGTCGCTCTGGATAAGAGCGTCTGCTAAATGACTAAAATGTAAATGTGAATGTAAGATAACATATGGTAAAGACATTTGACCAGTAGAATACTGTCTGTGGACCGTGAAAACCACTGTACCGTAGATTCTCTGAGGCTCAGTGGTGGAAAAAGTACATTATTTCTGTAGTAAAGTAAAAGTTGAAAAATATATAAATATTAAAGTATAGATACCCCCAAAAAACGACATAAATAGTACTTTTTATGGCAAGTCAGTTAAGAACAAATTTTTATTACAATGACGGCGTAGGAACAGTGGTTTAACTGCCTTGTTCAGGGGCAGAACGACAGATTTTTACCTTGTCAGCTCGGGGATTCGATCTAACAACTTTTCAGTTACTGGCCCAACGCTCTAACCACTAGGCTACCTGCCACTCTGACACCAGTGATGAGGCTCCCACATTCCAGATACAATATAACACAGCAGTAAACAGCTGATAGAGAAATGCTATTTTTGGAAAAATAATTGGGGGACGGGGGGATGTATCAGAGAAACTGGTGTGTGACTGAAAAATAGAGGATCCATTAAGTTCCTTGATTAAAAAACATCCACCATGCTTCCTCTTCAATACCATAGTGTTTTAGTGCCCTCTGCTGGGCTGAAAGCCAACATGTATTTCAAATCAAATCAAATGCAATTGGTCACACACATTTAGCAGATGTTAGTGTAGAAGAATGGAATTAAGAAATATATAAATATTAGGATGACCAATATACACACACACATACAAATATATACATATATATATATATATATATATATATATATAAAACTAAACTAAACTATATATATTTTGACCGGTAGTGTATACTAAATATTCTACCCACATACTGTCCATAATGCCTATACCTGTCTATACATCCCATCATATATATATATATATATATATATATATATATATATATATATATATATATATATATATATATATATATATATATATATATATATATATATATATATATATATATATATATATATATATATATGATGGGATGTATAGACAGGTATAGGCATTATGGACAGTATGTGGGTAGAATATTTAGTATACACTACCGGTCAAAAGTTTTAGAACACCTACTCATTAAAGGGTTTTTCTTTATTTTACTATTGTCTACATTGTAGAATAATAGTGAATACATCAAAACTATGAAATTACACATGTAATCATATAATAAACAAAGTGTTAAACAAATCAAAGTATATTTTATATTTGAGATTCTTCAAATAGCCACCGTTTGCCTTTGACAGCTTTGCACACTCTTGGCATTCTCTCAACCAGCTTCATGAGGTAGTCACCTGGAATGTATTTCAATTAACATGTGTGCCTTCTTAAAAGTTAATTTGTGTAATTTCTTTCTTTCTTAATGCGTTTCAGCCAATCAGTTGTGTTGTGACAAGGTAGGGGTGGTATACAGAAGATTGCCCTATTTGGTAAAAGACCAAGTCCATATTATGGCAAGAACAGCTCAAATAAGCAAAGAGAAACGACAGTCCATCATTACTTTAAGACATGAAGGTCAGTCAATACGGAAAATGTAAAGAACTTTGAAAGTTTCTTCAAGTGCAGTCGCAAAAACCATCAAGCACTATGATTAAACTGGCTCTCATGAGGACCGCCACATGAATGAATGACCCAGAGTTACCTCTGCTGCAGAGGATACGTTCATTAGAGTTACCAGCCTCAGAAATTGCAGCCCAGATAAATGCTTCACTGAGTTCAAGTAATAGACACATCTCAACATCAACTGTTCAGAGGAGACTGTGTGAATCAGGCCTTCATGGTCGAATTGCTGCAAAGAAGCAACGACTTGAGGACACTAATAAGAAGAAGAGACTTGCTTTGGCCAAGAAACATGAGCATTGGACATTAGACCAGTGGTAATATGTCCTTTGGTCTGGAGTCCAAATTTTAGATTTTTGGTTCCAACCGCCGTATCTTTGTGAGACGCGGTGCAGGTGAACGGATGATCTCTGCATGTGTATTTCACACCGTAAAGCATGGAGGAGATGGTGTTATGGTGTGGTGGTGCTTTGCTGGTGAAACTGTCTGTGATTTATTTAGAATTCAAGGCACATTTAACCAGCATGGCTACCACAGAATTTTGCAGCGATACGCCATCCCATCTGGTTTGGGCTTAGTGGGACTATCATTTGTTTTTCAACAGGACAATGACCCAACACACCTCCAGGCTGTGTAAGGGCAATTTTACCAAGAAGGAGAGTGATGGAGTGCTGCATCAGATGACCTGGCCTCCACAATCCCCCAGCCTCAACCCAATTGAGATGGTTTGGGATGAGTCAGACCGCAGAGTGAAGGAAAAGCAGCCAACAAGTGCTCAACATATGTAGGAACTCCTTCAAGACTGTTGGAAAAGCATTCCAGGTGAAGCTGGTTGAGAGAATGCCAAGAGTGTGCAAAGCTGTCATCAAGGCAAATGGTGGTTATTTGAAGAATCTCAAATATAAAATATATTTAAACTTAGTTTATGTAAACTTCTGACCCACTGGAATTGTGATACATTGAATTATAAGTGAAATAATCTGTCTATAAACAATTGTTGAAAAAATTATTTGTGTCATGCACAAAGTATATGTCCTGACCAACTTGCCAAAACTATAATTTGTTAACAAGAAATGTGTGGAGTGGTTGAAAAACGAGTTTTAATGACTACAACCTAAGTGTATGTAAACTTCTGACTTCAACTGTACCTCTACTGGTATACCGTCAAGCCCTGGTTTTTTTCCAGACTGAAAAGATTTTATTGCCTCAAAGTTCCTCGTCTGTAAGTTGGCCTTCACACCAGTCTTTCTGTAAATGTGTTAATTTTACATTATTATTATTATTAGGAAAGAAATCCTTACGGTTAACATCATTCAGTGGAAATGGAGGAGACTGAAAAGAAAACATATGCTTAAAATATTTTGCTTCCTCTTTCAAAATATAATTTGGTGAATCATGGATAACTCCATCATTTGTAACGAGTTTCTGTAAATTATTTTTGGTAGAATTTATGTGTTGAAGATTCAAGGAAAATGTTGTGCATTTTTTCCCATTTTCCATCCAATTCACTTTATTTTTGGTATACATTACACTTGATCGTTCTTGAATAAGTACCTGGATTTCTTTTAGTTTTTCCTCTAACCTATTTTGTGCCTCTATAGTACAGTTTCCATTACCATCTACCTGCTCTGTTGCTTCCTCTATTTCCTTTATTAGTCTCATCTCTTTTGACCTAAACTGCCTTTGTTTTAATGAGGAGTTTTGAATGGCTTCTAAAAGTACATTTGAAAGTGTCCCTATGTTGTACAAAAAAAAGGGAATTATGAATTACTTTGTCTTAGTTAAGAACAAATTGTCATCCAATAGGCTTTGATTAAATGTCCAATATACCCGTCCACGTGGAAATTCTGTAAGAGTTATATGGAAGCCAATTAGATAATGGTCCGATTCATTTCGGTCTCCTATTAATACGTTTTTTAACTTTTGATGCCAGAAAGAACGAGACTAGGAAGTAATCAAGACGGCTATCTTGATGAAGCCTCCTCCATGTATATCTCACTAGGTCAGGGTTTTTCAACCTCCATATATCCACTCGTTCTAATCCATGATCTTTGTGATCTCCTTATGTGCTTGAGGGTGATAGTTTGTAGAATGATTTCCTTTACGAATCATTGAGGTACTTAAAACAGTATTATAATCTCCCGCCATAATAATAGATTATTTCGTTGCTTGTGATAGATTATTATATATATTTTTGAAAAAGTGTGGATCATCATTATTTGGCCCATTATAGATTAATTAGCCAGATCTTTTTTTTGGTCCAATAGCATATTTAAAACAATCCATCTTCCTTGCGGATCTGTTTGCACAATCGGATCAACATTTGTATTAATTAGTATAATCACCCCTTTGAGTTTCTTTGACCATGACAAAAATATATTTCCTTTTTCCACCCAATCTCATCTATATTTGTAAAATGAGTTTCCTGTAAACAATAGATATTATATTCTTTATTTTTTAGCCATGTAAAAATGGATCTTCTTTTTTTATGATCTGCTAAGCCAATACTTATTTCCCCACTTACCATAATGATACCCAAGTTTTAATTATACTTACCACAACCAATGTTTGTAAACTTACCATTAAAAAGCGGCATGATAATTAAGTGTCCATATAGCTGTACCATAATAATTTTCACTGTTAATAAGCATACTGTAGATGCAACTTTGTAAACCTCCAATTGTCCTAATATTCCACCCACTAAAACCTCCCAACATATCTAGGTCTGTTGTCACTAAGACCATCACACCATCACCCTGACTTATGACGCACCTCTGCGTCCTAAGGCAAACCCTTGGCCGCCAATTTGCGTTGGCCAGAGGGAAATATGGGCAGTCTCATGATAACATAATTGTCTATGAGAATGCCTAAGAGAACTAACCAAATAACATTAAAAAATAGTAACAAAAAATAAAAACAATAATAGATAATATTAATATAAATAATAACAGCACAATCTTATACATGCCTGCTCAAATGTGAAAGTCCTAGCAAGGCTATAAGCATGTCAGCCCAGCCTGCTCACTTCATTGGATGCAATTGTTCGTAAAATATTTTAAATATATGAAAAAAATAAGAGAAAATAATCTTAATATATCACAAGACCAGAGTCCCCTTTTTAAAATGTCCATTACATGCAAGACATATTTCATGTAGTCCTCATCATATCCTGTTGTATTCTGACAACAAAAAGGAAAAAGGAACATAGATTCAAACGGCCGCTAATGACTGCAAGTAAAAATGTGTCTTAGGCATCACATTATATGCTGTTGTATTGTGCCATGGCTGTGCCAGAGCCGACTGCAAGCCAACCCCGGGGTCTCCCTTATGGGAAGGCATACTCAAGTTCAACACAATCGTTTCCGACACAGCCACGGCACAACAGCCAAGAACACATGCAGTACTGACAATCCAGAGCGAGTAAACCTGTACAACCCTCTCTCCACCCTACACATGATGTTTTTTATTCCAGGGTCGTTGCTCTGTCACCTCTATCCACATTTTGGGGTTTTGGTAGGTTTTAATAGCCACGGTGGGAACAACATCACCTATACACTTCCTGATAAACTCAGTCACTGTGTCCGTGTATACGTCAATGTTATTCTCAGAGGCAACCCGGAACATATCCCAGTACGCGTGATCAAAACTATCTTGAAGCATGCATTCCGATTGGTCAGACCAACGTTGAACAGACCTTAGCACGGATACTTCCTGTTTTGAGTTTCTGCCAGTATTTTTTTATAGAGTAGCTTACTGACTGTTGAACTAGATTGTTTGTTTATTTTGTCTCAATCCAATATTTAATTTAGATATGGATATTTAAGAACCTGTCAGGTTCTGGTTACCTTTTGCATTATACTGTATAAGTATAATGGAAGAGTAGCTTCTGCCTTGAGAGCAGATAATGGGGATCCCTAATAAAATACAACTAAGTAGTAGCCATATTAGGGATATTTTGATCAGTGGAGGCTGGTGGGTGGAGCTATTTGAGGACGGGCTCAATGTAATGGCTGGAATGGAATTAATGGAATGGAGTCAAACACGTGGCATCCATTTGTTTGATGTGTTTGAAACCATTCCATTCTAGCCATTACAATAAGCCTGTCCTCCTATAGCTCCTCACACCAACCACCTCTGATTTCGATAGCACCCACATTGGATGATTGTGACTATGAGCTAGTGTGACAGAATATACAAATAAGCGGGTAAATGACCACACAGAGGAATGGACAATAAGCCAATTATTCAGCCATTAGCCATGCTCCAGCCTGAGAAGATGAATAACTGTATCATATCAACACACAAGCTCAAGCCAGGCAATGCACATCTTAAAAAACCCAAAACAGAATAATTCGTGTTTGCTTTTTTTTTTAATAAAAAAGAAATGCTGCACACATTGTAAATCTGTCAACTGTGCAGTATTTCTCAGGCATTGAAGGATTGGTTTCTTCTCCAGTGGGACGTGAATATTGTATTTATTCAGCTTACTACTTCCTGACTGTATATTCTTGCCCGGCGACCACCGCCCGGCGACCAAGGGGGTCACATCACATGTTAGAAAACGCTTTTCACATGTCTTGTCTTATCATCAGGGGAATGATAATGGCAAGGGGAAGTCATCAACATTTTCAAATAAATAGATACAGTAGATATTATTTCATTATTTTTACCTCACATTATATACTGAACAAAAATATAAACGCAACATGCAACAATTTCAAAGATTTTACAGAGTTACAGTTCATATAAGGAAATCAGTCAATATAAATACATGAATTAGGCCCTAATCTATGGATTTCACATGACTGGGCAGGGGTCCCGCAGGTGAAGAAGCCGGATGTGGAGGTCCTGGGCTGGCGTGGTAGAGAAATGAACATTCAATTCTCTGGCAACAGCTCTGGTGGACATTCCTGCAGTCAGCATGCCAATCGCACGCTCCCTCAACTTGACATCTGTGGTGTTGTGGGACAAAACTGCACATTTAAAAGTGCCCTTTTATTGTCCCCAGCAGACGGTGCACCGGTGTAATGATCATGCTGTTTAATCAGCTTCTTGATATGCCATATCTGTCAGGTGGATTGATTATATTGGAAAAGGAGAAGTGCTCACTAACAGGTAGTCTAGTGGTTAGAGCGTTGGGCCAGTAACAGAAAGGTTGCTAGATCGAATCCCCGAGCTGCCAAGACAAAAATCTGTCGTTCTGCCCCTGAACAAGGCAGTTAACCCGCTGTTTCTAGCCTGTCATTGTAAATAAGAATTTGTTCATAACTGACTTGCCTAGTAAAATAAATACATTTGCGAGAAATAAGCTTTTTGACTGGTAGCTCGGCGATTCGATCTAGCATCCTTTCGGTTACTGGCCCAACGCTCTAACCACTAGGCTACCTGTTAGTGAGCACTTCTCTTTTGACTGGTAGTCTATTGACTGGTAGTCTATTGACTGGTAGCCTGTTGACTGGTAGCCTGTTGACTGGTAGCCTGTTGACTGGTAGCCTGTTGACTGGTTGACTGGTAGTCTATTGACTGGTAGTCTATTGACTGGTAGCCTATTGACTGGTAGCCTGTTGACTGGTAGTCTATTGACTGGTAGCCTATTGACTGGTAGCCTATTGACTGGTAGCCTGTTGACTGGTAGCCTGTTGACTGGTAGCCTGTTGACTGGTAGCCTGTTGACTGGTAGCCTATTGACTGGTAGCCTGTTGACTGGTCGCCTGTTGACTGGTCGCCTGTTGACTGGTAGCCTGTTGACTGGTAGCCTGTTGACTGGTAGCCTGTTGACTGGTAGCCTGTTGACTGGTAGTCTATTGACTGGTAGCCTGTTGACTGGTAGACTATTGACTGGTAGCCTATTGACTGGTAGTCTGTTGACTGGTAGCCTGTTGACTGGTAGCCTGTTGACTGGTAGCCTACTGACTGGTAGCCTACTGACTGGTAGCCTTTTGACTGGTAGCTTATTGACTGGTAGCCTACTGACTGGTAGCCTACTGACTGGTAGCCTACTGACTAGTAGCCTGTTGACTGGTAGCCTATTGACTGGTAGCCTATTGACTGGTAGCCTATTGACTGGTAGTCTATTGACTGGTAGCCTGTTGACTGGTAGCCTGTTGACTGTTAGCCTATTGACTGGTAGCCTATTGACTGGTAGCCTATTGACTGGTAGCCTATTGACTGGTAGTCTATTGACTGGTAGCCTATTGACTGGTAGCCTGTTGACTGGTAGCCTGTTGACTGGTAGCCTATTGACTGGTAGCCTATTGACTGGTAGCCTATTGACTGGTAGCCTATTGACTGGTAGTCTATTGACTGGTAGCCTATTGACTGGTAGCCTGTTGACTGGTAGCCTATTGACTGGTAGCCTATTGACTGGTAGCCTATTGACTGGTAGCCTGTTGACTGGTAGTCTATTCGCGGGTGATTTTGTTCAAAGCCTATGCCAGATACTCCAGTGAGTGTAATTTGCTTAACATTAGGTGTTGAGAAATATCATTAGAATGAATGTGATTAAAAATTATTTTATTCTGTTGTTTATAGCGATATTCATAAAAACATTGGGGGGGAAATTAAGTCTATGTGTCTATGTTCTAGGTACCTGGTGTTCTACTGCCCCCAGGACATGGTGTATGCCTGTACTGCCCTCTTCCCTGTGCGTCTGGTGCTGACGGGCATGAAGGAGGTGACCCGCACATGGAAAGTCCTGGGGGGCGTGGCTGAGGCACACAGCAAGTACAAGGATGGACTGCTGGTGATGATCGCTATAGGATGGGCTAAAGGTAGGAATATTGCTGTTTTAGTATATACTGTACATATATATATATACACAGACAAAGTCTCTCTTCATGGTATAGTATAATTTGTTTTTATGTTAAGTACCTTTGTTTATTGTATACTGACAAGTACACGACATGGCCAAAAGTATGTGGACACCCCTTCAAGTTATTGGATTAGGCTATTTCAGCCACACCCGTTGCAGACAGGTGAATAAAATCGAGCACACAGTCATGGAATCTTTATAGACAAAAAATGGCAGTAGAATGGATTTACTGACGAGCTCAGTGACTTTCAATGTGGCACCGTCATAGGATGCCACCTTTCCAACAAGTCAGTTCGTCAAATTTATGCCCTGCTAGATCTGCCCCAGTCAACTGTAAGCGCTGTTATTGTGAAGTGGAAACGTCTAGGAGCAACAACGGCTCAGCCTTGAAGTGGTAGGCCACACAAGATCCCAGAATGAGACCACAGAGTGCTATTCGCGTAGCGAATAAAAATTGTCCGTCTTTGGTTGCATCACTCACTAGATGCCAAACTGCCTCTGGAAGCAACGTCAACACAAGAACTGTTCATCGGGAGCTTCATGAAATGGGTTTCCATGGCCGAGCAGCTGCACACAAGCCTAAGTTCACCATGCGCAATGCCAAGTGTCGGCTGGAGTGGTGTAACGCTCGCTGCCATTGGACTCTGGAGCAGTGGAAGCGTGTTCTCTGGAGTGATGATGACGCTTCACCATCTGGCAGTCTGACGAACAATTCTGGGTTTGGCGGATGCACAACCTGCCGGAATGCATAGTGTCAACTGTAAAGTTTGGTGGGGAAGAATAATGGTCTGGGGCTTGTTTTCATGGTTCGAGCTAGGCCCCTTAGTTCCAGTGAAGGGAAATCTTAACACTACAGCATACGATGACATTCTAGACAATTCTGTGCTTCCAACTTTGCTTCCAACAGTTTGGGGAATGCCCTTTCCTGTTTCAGTATAATAATTCCCCGGTGCACAAAGCGAGGTCCATACAGAAATGGTTTATCAAGATCGGTGTGAAGAACTTGACTGGCCTGCACAGAGCCCTGACCTCAACCCCACGAACACCTTTGGGATGAATTGTAACGCCGACTGCGAGCCAGACCTAATTGCCCAACATGATTTTGGAATGAAATGTTCGACAAGCAGGTGTCCATATACTTTTGTGTATGTGTTGTGAATGCAATACACACAACCAATCAGATTAAGGGCTTGTAAGTAAGCATTTCACTGTAAGGTCTACCTACACCTGTTGTTGCGCAGGTGACAAATACAATTTGATTTGAATCTGTCAACCTCTGGCCACCATGCGCTATGCTATGGAACCACTCAGTGGTGTAGTTCAGAGTAAAGACAAGTAAATACAGTTTACCCACCTTTTGCAGGAAAATGCATTGAAAGTATAGGGAGCGTTACCTCTTTCAGTGCGACCGACGGTCAGATTTTACCCACCTATTTTTTTATTTACCACTACATCACTGGTAGCACTGTGTGTGTACTGCTCACTGACAAGCATGTGGAAGATATGGCCAGATCTAGTACACACACAGATACATAAACTCTCTCTCACACATTCAATATAAATTGGTTATAAATCAATTTGGGGGGGGGCCCTGTTGGTAATCATTCATAAGACAAGTTTCAGGAATGTAATGGATATTAAACACATTACTATTGTGGTTATTAGTCCTGACCTTTTGGTCCGTACGAATGCTTCTAAATAACATGAGGTTGCGTTGACACTAATTGTGATCCTGAAGATTATAGTTTCGCTGTTCAGCTCTGTGCTTTGAATAACAAGCAGCCCAGCAGTCCTTACACATCACAAAGAAATAGAGCTTTCTGATTTGACTTTGTTGAGGTGTTATTAGACCTTAAGACTTTTCAGCTACTAGCCTGCTCGCAGATCTTTTTGTGCTTTATAGCATACTCCTTTTTATGCCAAACAGACCATAGGAGCCAGACAGCACAAACGAGTCTATAAAGATGTTATACCAGTCCAGGACAATGACGCAGGGTCGTATCTCTTTCTCTTCAGGTGCTGGAGGAGGTCTGATCAGTAATTTTGAACAGCTGGTCAGAGGAGTCTGGAAGCCAGAAACCAATGAGCTTCTCAAGATGACCTAGTAAGTCACCTCCTCTCCCAGAGCTTGTACTGTAGGATCAGTTAGTAATTCCTCTGCTCTCCTTGGGCATGAACTATAGGATCAGTTAGTATGTCCCCTCCTCTGAGGCCTCGTACTGTAGGATCAGTTAGTATGTCCCCTCCTCTGAGGCCTCGTACTGTAGGATCAGTTAGTATGTCCTCTCCTCTGAGGCCTCGTACTGTAGGATCAGTTAGTATGTCCCCTCCTCTGAGGCCTCGTACTGTAGGATCAGTTAGAATGTCCCCTCCTCTGAGGCCTCGTACTGTAGGATCAGTTAGAATGTCCCCACCTCTGAGGCCTCGTACTGTAGGATCAGTTAGTATGTCCCCTCCTCTGAGGCCTCGTACTGTAGGATCAGTTAGTATGTCCCCACCTCTGAGGCCTCGTACTGTAGGATCAGTTAGAATGTCCCCACCTCTGAGGCCTCGTACTGTAGGATCAGTTAGTATGTCCCCTCCTCTGAGGCCTCGTACTGTAGGATCAGTTAGAAGGAGGATAAAATGTGTTCAGTGTCTGTGTTAGCCTGGTCCCACATCTATTTGTGTTGTTTATAGCTAACTCCTATGTTTGGCATGACAATGACAAGCAACGCGCATGACCCGCCCTCCTGAGGATCTTTTACTCCTGCGACTCTTTCATACTTTTGTCGTTTTCCCCCCGTTAACGTTACGACCACGTAAAGGTTTGTAATGACCTGTCAAACACATCACAGTAATGGCTGAAATGGACTCAATGGAATACATTGTCTTTCCGTTGCCTCTATAAGAACGATAAAGCTTAGTCGGGATTTAACGCATCGTCTCAAAACTTACATGAGAAGAAAGATAACTTTATTTTTATGGGTGTTATTTTTTGTGGATTTGAAAAAAGTAATAATTTAATACAGTTGAAATGATTACCAATGAAATTCCTCGAAATGAAAGCTACTTCCCGAAAATGAACATTCAGATTGTAGTGATGATATGTCTGATCTCGCAAACATTGGAAAGTCTGTATACATGTAGATAGGTGTAATCTAGAGCCAAGCGTGTTGATTTGTAATCTGAGGGCATCCGGCTGTTGACACACCTTGTTGAATTATGCAGCAGAAAATGACAACAACAGTAATTCATGACGCAGTCTAGACAGCACAGGTGATTGCATGTAGGCCTAGGCCCCTAGATAGAGCAAGGTTTTGGTGGTTTCAGCCCCGCTCCACCCCTTTACGTTAATGTATTAATATATGCAAATACCCCGGTGTATTTATGCAAATGAGGCACGTATAATTTTGTTTATTTTAACACAAAATACCTTATAACATTACAAAATCTATATATGAGTGCAATCTAAGATTTAAAAAAATATATATATATTTTTTACAATAAATTGAATATCTGAATTCCAACAAATCCCTAGACTCATTTTTTGTTAGACGGTTCGGAGTATCTTCATCCATTGTCCAACTGTTGCGTTTATTACAGTTGTTTAAAAAAAACAATTGACAATTTTGATGACTGTCGCTACAATGACATGTCAAACTCATTCCATGGAGGGTCGAGTGTCTGCGGGTTTTCGCTCCACCCTTGTACTTGATTGATGAATTAAGGTCATGAATTACTAAGGAACCCCCCTTATCTGGTTGTTTAGGTCTTAACAAAAACCTGCAGACTCTCGGCCCCCCGGTGGATTGAGTTTACCTCTGATGTAGGCTTTAAAGCACAAACTGATCTGAGACCAGGCTAGATCTGTGTGATGTTGTACACAGAAACCTAATTATGTAATTGGAGATTCACTGAGTGACACATCAGTTACTGGCTTGCTGAGTATGTAGACGTTAACCTCTAAAACCGCTGTGATGAATGATAATGCATGTCTTTATTCTCATGAGAGAGAGAGGCCCTCCTTGTCCCCAACCAAGGAGGGCCTACTGCAACACCTAGATATTCTGTCAGACCTGGGCCTGACAGTAAATCTCAGTAAGACAAAAATAATCGGGTTCCAAAAAAGGTCCTGTTACCAGGACCACAATTTTTTTTTTTTTTTTTTTTTTTTCTCCTTTATTTAACCAGGTAGGCTAGTTGAGAACAAGTTCTCATTTGCAACTGCGACCTGGCCAAGATAAAGCATAGCAGTGTGAACAGACAACAACACAGAGTTACACAAATACAAATTCCATCGAGACACCGTTGCCTTAGAGCATACAAACAACTATAAATACCTTGGCCTAAACATCAGTGCCACAGGTAACATCCACAAAGCTGTGAATGATCTGAGAGACAAGGCAAGAAGGGCCTTCTATGCCATTCAAAGGAACATAAAATTCGACATACCAATTAGGATCTGGCAAAAAATACTTGAATCAGTTATAGAACCCATTGCCCTTCATGGTTTTGAGGTCTGGGGTCCGCTCACCAACCAAGAATTCACAAAATGGGATTAACACCAAATTGAGACTCTGCATGAAGAATTCGGCAAAAACATATCCTCTGTGTACAACATAAAACACCAAATAATGCATGCAGAGAAGAATTAGGCCGATATCCGCTAATTATCAAAATCCAGAAAAGAGACGTTTAAATCTACAACCACCTAAAAGGAAGCGATTCCCAAACCTTCCATAACAAAGCCATCACCTACAGAGAAATGAACCTGAAGAAGCATCTCCAATCCAAAGTTAAATCTAGAATCGGCTTCCTATTTTGCAACAAAGCCTCCTTCACTCATGCTGCCAAACATACCCTCGTAAAACTGACTATCCTACCGATCCTTGACTTCGGCGATGTCATTTACAAAATAGCCTCCAACACTCTACTCAGCAAATTGGATGCAGTCTATCACAGTGCCATCCGTTTTGTCACCAAAGCCCCATATACTGCCCACCACTGCGACCTGTATGCTTTCGTTGGCTGGTCCTCGCTACATATTTGCCACCAAACCCACCGGCTCCAGGTCATCTATAAGTCTTTGCTAGGTAAATATCTCAACTCACTGGTCTCCATAGCAAAACCCTCCCGTAGCACGCGCTCCATCAGGTATATTTCACTGGTCATCCCCAAAGCCAACACCTCCTTTGGCCGCCTTTCCTTCCAGTTCTCTGCTGCCAATGACTGGAACGAATGGCAAAAATCACTGGAGTTGGAGTCTTATATCTCCCTCACTAACTTTAAGCATCAGTTGTCAGAGCAGCCCATCTGTAATTAGCCCATCCAACCAACCAACTACCTACCTCATCCCCATATTTGTTTTTGTTTTTCTGCTCTTTTGTACACCAGTATTTCTACTTGCACATATATCACTCCAGTGTAAATTGCTAAATTGTAATTACTTCGCCACTATTGGCCTATTTATTGCCTTACCTCCTTATTTATTTTGCACACACTGTATACAGATTTTTCTAGTACGTTATTGACTGTATGTTTGTTTATCCCATGTGTAACTCTGATGTTTTTGTCGCACTGCTTTGCTTTATCTTGGCCAGGTCACAGTTGTAAATGAGAACTTGTTCTCAACTGACCTACCTGGTTAAATCAAGGTGAAACAAAATAAATTAAAATAGAGAGAGAGATCTGTTCATAGCCATAATGATGAAGTTACTAATCTGACTGACCTCTGACTTTGTGTGCAGCCCTACTAAGATCACCCTGATAGGAGCAGTGCTATTCGCCCTGCAGCAGACCCAGTACCTGGCCATCCAGAAGCACCACCTCATGTTGCTGTACACCGTCTTCACTGTTGTCAACAAAGTCAGTCACTAACCTGATCCTATCCCTAGCCTCAACCCTAACACTCACAGGGCAGGGCCTCTACAAAGACATAGGGCCAGTTTCCTGGACCCAGATCAAGCGTAGTCCCAGATCTGTTTGTGCTATATAGCCAACTCGTATGGTCATTGTGGCACAATCAGGTCTGGGATCAAGATAGATCAAGCCTACATCTGGACCAGAAAGCATGCTCAATGGAGAATCTCAACTACTTTTTAGTCCAGAAATGGCTTCGATCTTGATCTGGGAAACCTACCAATACATAATGTTTATGGCAATCAAAAACATTCTTTCTCCATGTTGACTATCTCACAACATCCAGTCCATGTTATTTGAAGGACCTATCTTTATACTTATATTTAGCTATGACTCAACTTTAGTCTTGTATTGCCTCTAGCAGAAGAATTTTGCATCATTTTCTTCTCGTTGCATCATTCCTCCTCAATCCTCTCACAATGAGTGATGTCTCCTGCTCTTGACATCTTATAAATCTAATCACAGGTTCTCAGAACTCTCCCAACTGTTAGATTAGAGTTCTCCTATCAACTCATTAAAGTTACATTTAATCTGATAAATCATATGATAAATCTTGTCTACTTCTTTATTAGTCATTCTGTAGTCATTTTCATCACTCCATCCTGTCTCTCCATCTCTTTAAATCCTTTCATCTATTAATTTCCCCCCCAGACAAGTATGATGCTGACCGGCTCCTCCTCTTCGCCCTTCGCTCCCATCGAGTCTGTTGTGCACCGCACGTTCTTTGCCGGGCCATCGCCATCCTTTACGTCTGAGACCAAGACCTCTGTTGTGAAGAAGGGCACCGGTGAGAGGTTGAACAGAGCAGCGGTTCCTGAGACCTCCAAGGCCCCAGGGTCCTCGTCCAAGACTGCAGCACACAACAGGGGAAAGGGCTCACCAAAGAAGGCCAACGTGCAGTCAGAGAGCACTGAGACAGAGAGCTGCAAGAAGAGTGACTAGAGTCCTTATACTGCATTGTACTGTATAGAAACAGAATCTACAGAACGGACAGTTGTTTAGCACACTGTAATTTGACTGGTAAAGCCATGGGTGCACTTAATGGGGCTGTCCATTCTAGAAATTATATTTATATTCTGTGCTGCCCTTCTTATCCTGGCTAGGACAATCTATTCTCTGTGTCCTGTGGCACTGTCGTCCTGTGATAGGTCCCAATTTGCTACCACACCTTTTTTTGTCCTAACCCTTTGATGTTTGTAGATCTGTAAGCTGGAAGCAATATGATAGAAGCTTCACCACTACACTGCTTATGTTCATTGTATACCTGTCCAGAACCTTCAGATCTTCAAACATGGAAGGGTTATGGGCGAGCGGGAGGAGTAGGGAGCAAATTGGGTCTGTCTGTCTCACTCTAGAATGAGAGCAAATAGAATATGTGCTGATTTTAATATATTATACAGTAACGTAGCTTTATAATCCTTTTCTAATTCTGTGATGATGCATCCTGTTTTCTACAGAGTTTTGGTGAAAAATACTGTCCATGGTGCTGATCAGCCACTTTTTATCTGTATATTAATAATAATATATTCTGTTTTATGTACCCGTACATTTCCTACTATGAAATGTTTTAAGAATTTACATGACAATTTATATAATTATTACTCAGGTCTTCTATTATATTTATGCTTAAGAAAATGCACTTGAATGCAGGAATTTCTAAATGGAATGCTTTTTGCGGCACTTTGCTGCAAACACTGCCTCTTTTGTGAATACTTTAAATTCTATTGAAAAGTAAATGTTCACATGCACTTTAATCTGACTTGTTGTCGTTCTTATCACAACTGAAATACAAAAACTTGGTCATTTGTAAACGTTTGTGTGATAAACCTTTTAGTTTTTAACCTTTTAGTTAATAACCTTTTAGTTAATACACTTTTAGTTAATAACCTTTTAGTTAATAACCTTTTAGTTAATACACTTGTAGTTAGTAACCTTTTAGTTAATAACCTTTTAGTTAATACACTTGTAGTTAATAACCTTTTAGTTTTTAACCTTTTAGTTAATAACCTTTTAGTTAATACACTTGTAGTTAATAACCTTTTAGTTAATACACTTGTAGTTAGTAACCTTTTAGTTAATAACCTTTTAGTTAATACACTTGTAGTTAATAACCTTTTAGTTTTTAACCTCTTAGTTAATAACCTTTTAGTTAATAACCTTTTAGGTAATAAACTTTTAGTTCATACAAGTAATGTATCTCCTGAGTGGAGCAGTGGTCTAAGGTACTGCATCTTAGTGCAAGAGGTGTCACTACAGTCCCTGGTTCAAATCCAGGCTGTATCACATCTGGTTGTGATTGAGAGTCCCATAGGGCGGCGCACAATTGGCCCAGCGTCGTTTGGCTTTGGCCGGGGTAGGCCGTCATTGTAAATAAGAATTTGTTCTTAACTGACTTGCCTAGTTAAATGAATCATATTTTCAGATACACAGCCTCCATGCTCTGTGGAGTCAGTTATGAATGTATTTGAAGTGTTCACATATTTCCTGAATGATATTCTGATCATTGGCAAGGTCCTATAGCTGTTGTTATTGTTAGCTGTGGTCATGTCCAGGGCAAGACATTTAACAAGGCAAAGGAAAGGTCAGATTTAGCTGAAGAAATACATCAATATCTCAGTCTGTTTTACCTTTAAATGGAAAAGAGGTGCAATTATTTTAATTATGTAATTTGTGCAATGTGCTGCCCTTATCTGTGTCTCTGTCTATGGCTTGTAATTGCCCTAATGTTGTCTTAATTGATTTGGAACAGAAACAAACGGGAGCTCACAGAGGTAACCTTTCTTCCTTTGAGATGAAAAAAGAGTGAAACATTGCATCATTGTAGCATCAGAATGTGATTGATACTTCATCCACTTTAAGCAGCGTAGGAAAATAAAATCCTGAAATCCCTTCAAATTCACGAGATTACCTTTAGAGAATTTGGAAAAGAGTCCCACAGGAATACAAATTAAGAACAGAGGTAGTGCTCAAAGACTAGAAGTAAATGAGTGTTGTAGCAGATATCTGTCCATCTGTAATGATCAAAGTCCACAGAAGTGCCACCACCTCCGCATGTTAATTAGAGTGCCATCTACCTCTTGTGTGTACTGAGTCTCAGGATGAACTCTGAGCCCTGGGAAGTTTAAAGTCACATTTACAGGCAGGGATTTTCATTCTCTCTCTGTCTCTCTCTGTCTCTCTCTCCACTATAGAATGATGCAGGTGAAGAACAGCTCTGCTCCCAGCCTAGCGACCCCCCCCCCCCCCCCCCCCCGGTACACAAAATCCATGGCTTGGCCCGATAGGCCTGGGCAGGGGTCCCAGAATCAGCCAAGGGCATGGCATGCTATGCATTGGGACTGTCTGATTGTCTCTCTGTGTCAAACGGAAAGGAGAGAGGAGATTAGGCTGGAATGGCGGCTCAGTTAAATAGAGGGTCTGTGTTCCAAATGGCACATGCTTTTGAGCATTGCCCAGAGGGCTCTGACTTTAACCAGTTTAATATCCATTAATAACCATGAACACTCTAAATGCTGGAAATTCCATTGAAGACAATATCACCTCCCATGATGACATCACATCCCAAACACCAGGCATACACAACAGCGCAGTTGCTTGACAAGTGGGCACGCTAGTTACCATACCAACAGAATGCTGGTTGCAGGGAGATTCTAATGTGTTTTAATCCCTCCCACCTGGACCGATTTGCTCTCTGATGTCAGTTGGAAATCCACACTGAATGATTCTCATTTAAATCCCAACTGTAACAGACAGTCAGCAGAGTGCATTCGCTGGAGCTCTGGTCAAAAGCAGTGCACTATTTAGGGAATAAAGTGCTTCAGATGCACCCTCAGACTGGAGAGGCACACTATCACCCCCACCACTAGTGTACTTGTTATTTCATCATCACGGTAGAAAGGGGTGCATGTACAGGTATCTTCCACCGGGGGGCATGGGGTGTCCCTTCTTGTCTGGCTGGAGGAGGAGAGGAGAGCATGCAGAGAGGCAGCTATTGGCCGGGACGGGTGGAGAGGACGGTGCTGGTGGGCTGGCCAGCTGGGGGCTCCTCTCCCTCAGAGGGAATGGTAGCTGTCCACAGCACAGCCACAGAGTGGCACGTCCCTAACAAAGGCGGGCAGAGTCCATCAAAACCAAACAAAGAGACCTCAGTCACACACACACGGCACGCAAACACACACACGTATGGAAGTGCACACACACGGACACACATGTCTGGACGTGCACACACGCGTACACACACACACTTCCCACCAACGACCAGCCGTGCAGCCAGACGCAGATAAAGACCCTGTGTACATCCTTCTCCACACACACCAATACCGAACACACACCAATACCGAACACACACCAATACCGAACACACACCAATACCTCACCCACACCAAAAATGTAAATAAAAATAAGAAGTTCCTCACACACACCAATACCTCACACACACTAATACCCACACCAATAACTCACCCACACCAATACCTCACACACACCAATACCTCACCCACACCAATACCTCACCCACACCAATAACTCACACACACCAATACCTCACCCACACCAATACCAAACACACACCAATACCTCACCCACACCAATACCTCACCCACACCAATACCAAACACACACCAATACCGAACACCTACCAACACCTAACACACACCAATACCTCACTCACACCAATACCGAACACACACCAATACCGAACACACACCAATACCGAACACACACCAATACCGAACACACCAATACCGAACACACACCAATACCGAACACACACCAATACCGAACACACACCAATACCGAACACACACCAATACCGAACACACACCAATACCGAACACACACCAATACCGAACACACCAATACCGAACACACACCAATACCGAACACACACCAATACCGAACACACACCAATACCGAACACACCAATACCGAACACACACCAATACCGAACACACACCAATACCGAACACACACCAATACCGAACACACCAATACCGAACACACACCAATACCGAACACACACCAATACCGAACACACACCAATACCGAACACACCAATACCGAACACACACCAATACCGAACACACACCAATACCGAACACACACCAATAACGAACACACCAATACCGAACACACACCAATACCGAACACACACCAATACCGAACACACCAATACCGAACACACACCAATACCGAACACACACCAATACCGAACACACACCAATACCTCACACACACCAATACCGAACACACACCAATACCGAACACACACCAATACCGAACACACACCAATACCGAACACACACCAATACCGAACACACCAATACCGAACACACACCAATACCGAACACACACCAATACCGAACACACACCAATACCGAACACACCAATACCGAACACACACCAATACCGAACACACACCAATACCGAACACACACCAATACCGAACACACCAATACCGAACACACACCAATACCGAACACACACCAATACCGAACACACACCAATAACGAACACACCAATACCGAACACACACCAATACCGAACACACACCAATACCGAACACACCAATACCGAACACACACCAATACCGAACACACACCAATACCTCACACACACCAATACCTCACACACACCAATACCGAACACACACCAATACCGAACACACACCAATACCGAACACACACCAATACCGAACACACACCAATACCGAACACACCAATACCGAACACACACCAATACCGAACACACACCAATACCAAACACACCAATACCGAACACACCAATACCGAACACACACCAATACCGAACACACCAATACCGAACACACACCAATACCGAACACACACCAATACCGAACACACACCAATACCGAACACACCAATACCGAACACACACCAATACCGAACACACCAATACCGAACACACACCAATACCGAACACACACCAATACCGAACACACACCAATACCGAACACACATCCTCCATGTCTTTATTCAACCTTGATCTAAGGTGGTTGTTTTTTTCAAAAGTAAAGGACATTAGCTACACTACAACATATGACATCCAAGATTTGGATTACAAATGTATGGTCTATCTTGTGTTTCTCACTGCCCCTGCAAGCAAACACTCTTGTATGGTGTTGGTGGTGTGTTCCTTAAGTTGTGTGATTGATAGTCGTCTGACTATCCTCTGGCTTTACATTGGAAAGTGACAGGCTTCCCAGCTAACAATTCTAGGGAGAGAGAACGTTTTTATAATGTTAACCGTAATGTTCCCCAGATGTTTGAGTGTTCAGTTTTCCGTTAGTTTGGGGAACATTCTATGTATGTTAACAAAAAACATCCTGAGAACCTATTTAGCATAGATTTAGATAGAAGAACATTCCCTCAACGTCAGACAGAACTTACAGAGAACGTGGTTGACCTGTTCTCAGAATATCCAATATTTATGTTCTAGACACGTTTCATTGGAACACTGCAAGAGCATTTCTTTGTCCAGTTTTCTGAGGGTTAGGAGAATATTGCATCAACTTCCCACCAATCATACACAGAACATGGTTGTCATGTTCTCAGAACGTAAAATATTAATGTTTTAGACACGTTGCAGGAACATTTCTGTGTATCAGTTGTCAGGACGTCACCTGATGCCCCCCCCCCCCCCCCCCCCCCCAAAAATGGTTTCATTACAAATGCCGCCTTGTTACTGTTGCCGAGCCCATCAAGGCCCTGATTGGTGAACTACTGATCTGATCCATTCATAGCTCTTTGTCTGTTGGCAAGGTTAAAGACACACATACACAGTGTTTTTAACATACGCTGTTTTCAACTTACTTGTTTGACACAGTTTGACATACATGATTACATTATGCATGTTCATAAAAAAAAAAAAAAATTATGATGAGGCCAAATCAGTGGGTGCAGTTCCCCTTTAAAAGATAATTTAGGGGTGTTGTAACTGTTGCTGTCACGCCCTGGCCTAGAGATCCTTATTATTCTCTGTGTTTGGTTAGGTCAGGGTGTGACTCGGGTGGGAAAGTCTATGTTTTCTATTTCTTTGTTTTGGCCGAGTGTGGTTCCCAATCAGAGGCAGCTGTCTATCGTTGTCTCTGATTGGGGATCATATATAAGTTGTTATTTTCCTTTTGGGATCTGGTTTTCTGTTTAGTGTCTGTGCCTAACAGAACTGTTCGCTTTGTTTTTTTGTCTTTGTTATTTTGTTTTGGTGTCATCAATAAAAAGACGATGTACCGCTGCGCCTTGGTCCGCTCTTCATTCTACAAACGAGAGCCGTTACAGTTGCCAAATAATGACATTGACAAGTATTGCTAAGAATGTGAGAGAATAATGTGACTCAAACTCAGGTCACCAGCGAAACGAACACCCAAACCACTGTTCCAATAAGGAATATCCCTAGAACATGTGCTTATTAGGCCCGTATAGTTAGGCCCTGTCCAGAAGTGAACCCTAACCCCTCCTCCCTAAGCACTTGTGTAGATCTGAAACAACTGGTAGGTGTAAACAATAAGGTGAATGTACTTTGCAGTAAATTCAGCTCTGTTAAAAGGTAGGCTCAAGAACAACTATTACTGGTCCTAGTGATTCAGGAGTAACATTAAAACAGGTTCATATGCCTCATCAACATTAGACAACTGTACAGAAAGCCCTTAACTCGTTGAAATAAGTCAATCAAATCAATGATGACAGAATATTCAAATGAACTGCTAACTGGCACAGACATGGTGGTGTACCAGAAGGATCCGAATGCTGTGGACTTTGAGGTTGTGAGTTCAAATCCCACGTGAGGACATGTTGAGTCATAATGACTGTATAAATGAACACATGTAATTGTGTGTCAAATAAATTGTAAACACTGTATGTTAATAGCATTGTTTGTTTGGATGTGAGTGTCCCTAATCTTGCCAACAAACAAAGAGCTATGAATGGATCAGTGGTTCACCAATCAGAGCCTTGATGGGATTGGCCACAGTAACAAAGGGTAATAATGAAACAATTGTTGTTTTTTGGGGGAGAATGCTTCTTTGGGACCATCAGGCGACGACGTCCTGACGACTGATACACAGGAATGTTCTTACAACGTTCCCATGAAACCTGTCTAGAACATTAATACGGTGAGCTCCAAAAGTAAACATGTATTGTGTCATTTTGGAATCATTTTTTATTGTAAATAAGAATAGAATATGTTTCTAAACATTTCTACATCAATGTGGATGCTACCATGATTATGGATATTCCTGAATGATTTGTGAATAATGATGAGTGAGATACACTCAGATGCACAAATACAAATACAAGTACAGATGCACAAATATCATACCCTTAAGACATGCTAACCTCTCAACAATACAATAACATGGGAGGTTAGCATTTCTGGGGAGGTATGATATTTAAGCGTTGTAACTTTCTTACTCATCATTATTCACGATTCATTCAGGACTATCTGTATTCATGGTAGCATGCACATTAATGTAGAAGTGTTCTTATTTGCAATAAAAAGTGACTCCAAAATGACACAATAAATGAATCCCCATTTAGTTCTGTTGGGCACAAAATAATCTGAAACAAACAGCAAATGCATCCAACAAGTTTGTAAAGTCGCACGCTTGATGTAGTCATTACGTGCTAAGAATATTGAACCAAATGTTAAGCTTTTGACAACTTGAATAAACATATCAGTGAATTTGCCCCAATACTTTTGGTCCCCTAAAATGGAGTGGGGACCATGTACCAAAAGTGGTGTAGTTTCTAAACGGTTCACCTGATATGGATGGAAAATACCCTCAAATTAAATCTGACAGTCTGCACTTTAACCTCATAGTCATTATATCATTTAACATCCAAAGTGCTGGAGTACAGAGCCAAAACAACCAACGTGTCACTGCCCCAATACTTTTGGAGCTCACTGTATCTTATGTTCTGAGAACATGGCAACCATGTATGCCTGGTGGGACGTTGATGGAATATTCTCCTCCTAACCCACAGAAAACTGGACACATGAATGTTCTTGCAATGTCTCTATGAAACATTTCTAGAACATTACAGTTTTTCTTGATTGCTAGGACACTTTTAATTAGACTAGTGTCTTCTTGATTTCCATCATAACCTAATTATTTAGCACAACACAAATGTTTTTAGCAAAACTATAAGTAATTTCTCATCGTTTTCACAGACAATGTAAATGCCAAGCACATTTTTGCAAACAATAAACACAACTCTCTACAAAATACACAAAACTCAGTTGAGTAAATCATGACAAACAAAATTAAAACATGGTCAGAGCTGATACAATTATTCCCATGAATGTGAACCTCTTCTGCCCTTGTGCAAAACTTCTTTGCGCAATTGTTCAATCAGCTAGCATGCATAAAAGAGGCCACCTCTGAGTTGCTGTTTGCAAGAATAGACCAAGTAAGAGGCTGAGGGCAAGGACTAAGTAGAGGTAGAGGGACCCATAGAGGAAGATTGTTCAGCTTTCAGTTAAATGGAATAAAGGTTAAATAATGCTTTTTGCTTCTGGATATTCGTGCTCTTGAGTGACAAAAAATGCAGCCCATCCTGTGCTAATATGTTTACTTGCCTTTTATGGTGCATATTATAATAGTATCAACCAATGGGCCAGACAAAGAAAAGAGGGTTAACCATGTTAAAGTATATTGATAGTTGTAGTTAGTATTTATTGGGACATTGTATAACGATTGATTGAAATAACTTCTAATTGGATAGAAAGTTGTATGTTTTGATGGAGGTAATGTCAAGTATGTCATGTGTTGAGAGTCAATGCATTTTTGCAAATGGAATGTGCCATTTTGGCCAATATGTTTCAGTTTGGGTTAATTGTTTTGAAAAAAGGGAATTCTGTTTGGACAAATGTGCTCAAGCAATCGAGAAGAACTGTGACAGCCATGTACTGTGTTAGTCTGGTGGGACATTGATGGATAAATCTCCTAGCCCTCAGAAATCTGGACACATGAAGGTTCTTGCAACATCCTATAAAACACATCTAGAACATTAATGTTGTATATTCTGAGAACATTGTAACCACGATCTAGATAAGTTCTACTAGTTAACATGAAGGGAATGTTCTCCTAACTTTAACACCAAAACATGCAAAGAAGGTTTTTGCTAACATAGAATGTTCCCCTAACTAATGCAAAACTGGACACTGAAACTGTCACGGCCATCAAAAGAAGTGGACCAAAGTGCAGCCTGGTGAGCGTACATTTTCCTTTTTATTTAAAATGTCGCCAACAAAACAAACGAAAGAAACAACCGTGAAGCTTACAGGGCTATAGTGCCACAAACAAAGTTAACTACCCACACTGAAAGGAGGGAAAAAGGGCTACCTAAGTATGATTCCCAATCAGAGACAACGATAGACAGCTGTCCCTGATTGAGAACCATACCCAAAACATAGAAATAAAGAAACATAGAAAACAAGACATAGAATGTCCACCCCAAATCACACCCTGACCAAACCAAATAGAGACATAAAAAGGCTCTCTAAGGTCAGGGCGTGACAGAAACACTAGGGGAACATTACAAAAACGTTCTCTCTCCCTAGAATTGTTAGCTGGGAAGAGAGAGATATTTCCATCTTTTAATTCATCTTCTGTTTGGCTCGAAAGGAGCAAAAAGCACCAACATGGTTGATGTTGCCAAGCTGTAGTCAGATTTGTACTAAGAGAGAGCGTGACCATGAGCCAGAGAGAGAGAGAGAGAGAGAGAGAGAGAGAGAGAGAGAGAGAGAGAGAGAGAGAGAGAGAGAGAGAGATCACGAGAGGGTTCAAGGCTTTCAGCGCGATGGTGTCACGTCAGGCCATCATGACAGAGCAGCAGTGATGCACACTGCCTCTTTTCAGATAGAGAGAGAGAGAAAGAAAGGGAGAGAGATAGAGAAAGGGAGAGAGATATAGAGAGAGAGCGAGATAGAGCGACCTGAACTGAATGCCAAAGCAACTCGCTGTCTGAGCTCTGAGCCCAGGCTATTCAAGATCTGACTTGTATAGTAGGAACAGCTGCAAAGAGAATGTAAAAAATGGAGCTGGCTTGGTACTCACTCTTTAGACTGAGGAGAAAGCAAGTACCAACTGAACCAAATACAAAATGTTCTCTTGTTCTGCAATTCAATTTGAGGGTCAAAGGAGTAGCAGTATCCATGGACCTAACTCACTAATGTTCCCAACTGTTTCTAACTGGTGTTTTGGAGCTTCTTTTAAACTGTGGTTCTGTACGTACTTCCTCTCATCTTGACGATGGAAGGTGAATCTGTAGTTCCTCTCATCTTGGTGATGGAAAATGAATCTGTACTTCCTCTCATCTTGGTGAATCTGTAGTTCCTCTCATCTTGGTGATGGAAGGTGAATCTGTAGGTCCTCTCATCTTGGTGATGGAAAATGAATCTGTACTTCCTCTCATCTTGGTGATGGAAAATGAATCTGTACTTCCTCTCATCTTGGTGATGGAAAATGAATCTGTACTTCCTCTCATCTTGGTGATGGAAAATTAATCTGTACTTCCTCTCATCTTGGTGATGGAAAATGAATCTGTACTTCCTCTCATCTTGGTGATGGAAAGTGAATCTGTAGTTCCTCTCATCTTGGTGATGGAAGGTGAATCTGTACTTCCTCTCATCTTGGTGATGGAAAATGAATCTGTACTTCCTCTCATCTTGGTGATGGAAAATGAATCTGTACTTCCTCTCATCTTGGTGATGGAAGGTGAATCTGTACTTCCTCTCATCTTGGTGATGGAAAATGAATCTGTACTTCCTCTCATCTTGGTGATGGAAAATGAATCTGTACTTCCTCTCATCTTGGTGATGGAAGGTGAATCTGTACTTCCTCTCATCTTGGTGATGAAGGTGAATCTGTACTTCCTCTCATCTTGGTGATGGAAAATGAATCTGTACTTCCTCTCATCTTGGTGATGGAAAATGAATCTGTACTTCCTCTCATCTTGGTGATGAAGGTGAATCTGTAGTTCCTCTCATCTTGGTGATGGAAAATGAATCTGTACTTCCTCTCATCTTGGTGATGAAGGTGAATCTGTAGTTCCTCTCATCTTGGTGATGGAAGGTGAATCTGTAGTTCCTCTCATCTTGGTGAATCTGTAGTTCCTCTCATCTTGGTGATGGAAAATGAATCTGTACTTCCTCTCATCTTGGTGATGAAGGTGAATCTGTAGTTCCTCTCATCTTGGTGATGGAAAATGAATCTGTACTTCCTCTCATCTTGGTGATGAAGGTGAATCTGTAGTT
This sequence comes from Salvelinus fontinalis, assembly GCF_029448725.1. Classification (NCBI taxonomy): domain Eukaryota; kingdom Metazoa; phylum Chordata; class Actinopteri; order Salmoniformes; family Salmonidae; genus Salvelinus; species Salvelinus fontinalis. Next base: position 5,607,474 of record NC_074666.1, on the reverse strand, counting down.
CCTCTCATCTTGGTGATGGAAGGTGAATCTGTAGTTCCTCTCATCTTGGTGAATCTGTAGTTCCTCTCATCTTGGTGATGGAAAATGAATCTGTACTTCCTCTCATCTTGGTGATGAAGGTGAATCTGTAGTTCCTCTCATCTTGGTGATGGAAGGTGAATCTGTAGTTCCTCTCATCTTGGTGAATCTGTAGTTCCTCTCATCTTGGTGATGGAAAGTGAATCTGTAGTTCCTCTCATCTTGGTGAATCTGTAGTTCCTCTCATCTTGGTGATGAAGGTGAATCTGTAGTTCCTCTCATCTTGGTGATGGAAGGTGAATCTGTACTTCCTCTCATCTTGGTGATGGAAGGTGAATCTGTACTTCCTCTCATCTTGGTGATGGAAGGTGAATCTGTGCTTCCTCTCATCTTGACGATGGAAGGTGAATCAGTAGTTCCTCTCATCTTGGTGAATCTGTAGTTCCTCTCATCTTGATGATGGAAGGTGAATCTGTAGTTCCTCTCATCTTGGTGATGGAAAGTGAATCTGTACTTCCTCTCATCTTGGTGATGGAAGGTGAATCTGTAGTTCCTCTCATCTTGACGATGGAAGGTGAATCTGTAGTTCCTCTCATCTTGGTGATGGAAGGTGAATCTGTAGTTCCTCTCATCTTGGTGAATCTGTAGTTCCTCTCATCTTGGTGATGGAAGGTGAATCTGTAGTTCCTCTCATCTTGGTGATGGAAGGTGAATCTGTAGTTCCTCTCATCTTGATGATGGAAGGTGAATCTGTAGTTCCTCTCATCTTGGTGATGGAAGGTGAATCTGTAGTTCCTCTCATCTTGGTGATGGAAGGTGAATCTGTAGTTCCTCTCATCTTGGTGAATCTGTAGTTCCTCTCATCTTGGTGATGGAAGGTGAATCTGTAGTTCCTCTCATCTTGGTGAATCTGTAGTTCCTCTCATCTTGGTGATGAAGGTGAATCTGTAGTTCCTCTCATCTTGGTGATGGAAGGTAAATCTGTAGTTCCTCTCATCTTGGTGATGGAAGGTGAATCTGTAGTTCCTCTCATCTTGGTGAATCTGTAGTTCCTCTCATCTTGGTGATGGAAGGTGAATCTGTAGTTCCTCTCATCTTGGTGAATCTGTACTTCCTCTCATCTTGGTGATGGAAAGTGAATCTGTACTTCCTCTCATCTTGGTGATGGAAGGTAAATCTGTAGTTCCTCTCATCTTGGTGATGGAAGGTGAATCTGTAGTTCCTCTCATCTTGGTGAATCTGTAGTTCCTCTCATCTTGGTGATGGAAAATGAATCTGTACTTCCTCTCATCTTGGTGATGAAGGTGAATCTGTAGTTCCTCTCATCTTGGTGATGGAAAATGAATCTGTACTTCCTCTCATCTTGGTGATGGAAAATGAATCTGTACTTCCTCTCATCTTGGTGATGAAGGTGAATCTGTAGTTCCTCTCATCTTGGTGATGGAAAGTGAATCTGTAGTTCCTCTCATCTTGGTGATGGAAGGTGAATCTGTAGTTCCTCTCATCTTGGTGATGGAAAATGAATCTGTACTTCCTCTCATCTTGGTGAATCTGTAGTTCCTCTCATCTTGGTGATGGAAGGTGAATCTGTACTTCCTCTCATCTTGGTGATGGAAGGTGAATCTGTAGTTCCTCTCATCTTGGTGATGGAAGGTGAATCTGTAGTTCCTCTCATGTTGGTGATGGAAGGTGGATCTGTAGTTCCTCTCATCTTGGTGATGGAAGGTGGATCTGTAGTTCCTCTCATCTTTGTGATGGAAGGTGAATCTGTAGTTCCTCTCATCTTGGTGATGGAAGGTGAATCTGTAGTTCCTCTCATCTTGGTGATGGAAGGTGGATCTGTAGTTCCTCTCATCTTGGTGATGGAAGGTGAATCTGTAGTTCCTCTCATCTTGGTGAATCTGTAGTTCCTCTCATCTTGGTGATGGAAGGTAAATCTGTAGATCCTCTCATCTTGACGATGGAAGGTGAATCTGTAGTTCCTCTCATCTTGGTGATGGAAGGTGAATCTGTAGTTCCTCTCATCTTGGTGAATCTGTAGTTCCTCTCATCTTGGTGATGGAAGGTGAATCTGTAGTTCCTCTCATCTTGGTGATGGAAGGTGAATCTGTAGTTCCTCTCATCTTGATGGTGGAAGGTGAATCTGTAATTCCTCTCATCTTGGTGATGGAAGGTGAATCTGTAGTTCCTCTCATCTTGGTGATGGAAGGTGAATCTGTAGTTCCTCTCATCTTGGTGAATCTGTAGTTCCTCTCATCTTGGTGATGGAAGGTGAATCTGTAGTTCCTCTCATCTTGGTGATGGAAGGTGAATCTGTAGTTCCTCTCATCTTGGTGATGAAGGTGAATCTGTAGTTCCTCTCATCTTGGTGAATCTGTAGTTCCTCTCATCTTGGTGATGGAAGGTGAATCTGTAGTTCCTCTCATCTTGGTGATGGAAGGTGAATCTGTAGTTCCTCTCATCTTGGTGATGGAAGGTGAATCTGTAGTTCCTCTCATCTTGGTGATGGAAGGTGAATCTGTAGTTCCTCTCATCTTGGTGATGGAATGTGAATCTGTAGTTCCTCTCATCTTGGTGATGGAAGGTGAATCTGTAGTTCCTCTCATCTTGGTGATGGAAGGTGAATCTGTAGTTCCTCTCATCTTGGTGAATCTGTAGTTCCTCTCATCTTGGTGAATCTGTAGTTCCTCTCATCTTGGTGATGGAAGGTGAATCTGTACTTCCTCTCATCTTGGTGAATCTGTAGTTCCTCTCATCTTGGTGAATCTGTAGTTCCTCTCATCTTGATGATGGAAGGTGAATCTGTACTTCCTCTCATCTTGGTGATGGAAGGTGAATCTGTACTTCCTCTCATCTTGACGATGGAAGGTAAATCTGTAGTCCCTCTCATCTTGGTGATGGAAGGTGAATCTGTACTTCCTCTCATCTTGGTGAATCTGTAGTTCCTCTCATCTTGGTGATGGAAGGTGAATCTGTAGTTCCTCTCATCTTGGTGATGGAATGTGAATCTGTAGTTCCTCTCATCTTGGTGATGGAAGGTGAATCTGTAGTTCCTCTCATCTTGGTGATGGAAGGTGAATCTGTAGTTCCTCTCATCTTGGTGATGGAATGTGAATCTGTAGTTCCTCTCATCTTGGTGATGGAATGTGAATCTGTAGTTCCTCTCATCTTGGTGATGGAATGTGAATCTGTAGTTCCTCTCATCTTGGTGATGGAAGGTGAATCTGTAGTTCCTCTCATCTTGGTGATGGAAGGTGAATCTGTAGTTCCTCTCATCTTGGTGAATCTGTAGTTCCTCTCATCTTGATGATGGAAAGTGAATCTGTAGTTCCTCTCATCTTGGTGATGGAAGGTGAATCTGTAGTTCCTCTCATCTTGGTGATGGAAGGTGAATCTGTATTTCCTCTCATCTTGACGATGGAAAGTGAATCTGTACTTCCTCTCATCTTGGTGATGGAAGGTGAATCTGTAGTTCCTCTCATCTTGGTGATGGAAAGTGAATCTGTAGTTCCTCTCATCTTGGTGATGGAAAGTGAATCTGTAGTTCCTCTCATCTTGGTGATGGAAGGTGAATCTGTAGTTCCTCTCATCTTGGTGATGAAGGTGAATCTGTAGTTCCTCTCATCTTGACGATGGAAGGTGAATCTGTAGTTCCTCTCATCTTGGTTTATCTAGTCAGGTGAAGGCCTCCTTGATGTGATGAAACAATCTATTGTCTCTTTTTGTTCTGATCAGACAGATGCATAGTTTAGATTGAGGGTCACAGGAGCAGCAGTATCCATGGACTAACTCAATGTTTTGGAACGTCTTGTAGTCTGTAGACTAGGTCCTTTCAGCTTGGTTTATTTAGTCAGCTGAAGCTATCAGTTTATTTGAAGGTCTCCTATATGCTATGCTAAAAGAGCACACACATGGAGCGGAAGGATCATGATCATGTGCCTCTGACCCCCCCCCCCCCCCCCTCCCCACACTCTTTATTTGAGGTGAGCAGATGGCTGTTCTTCTCTAGTGTGACACTCCTCTTATTCTGGGTCCTTTTCATCAAGTCTTACAAAGCCGTTATAGTAGACAGACTGTACCTTATGTGAGCAGCAGAATCATGAAGGAAACGTTCAACATAATGTCTGAGGACACTTTGTTCATAGCACAGTGCAGTATTGCCTACAGTATGTAGATGCTGTCTGTGGCTCTATGCTGCTCCTCGGAATTTACAGTGGGATTATGGTCTGTCTGTCTGTCTGTCTGTCTGTCTGTCTGTCTGTCTGTCTGTATTTCCCTGTTCTTTCTCTTTCTCTCCTATCACTCTTCTCTCTCTATTTCTCTTGCTTTCTCTCTCCCCTTCTTCCTCTCTCCCTCCCTTTCTCTCTCCCCCTGGGGGACCCATATATCACAGTGGCCCCTCCGTCCTTTCCACCCTCCCCCCTCCCTCCTCTGTGCCCCTCCTGTATGCAAAGCAGGTGGCAGGGTCCAGGAGGTGGGCGTGTTCTACCCGTCTCTCTCTCTCTCTCTCTCTCTCGCTCTCTCAATTCAATTCAATTCAAATGACTTTATTGGCATGGGAAACATATGTTAACATTGCCAAAGCAAGTGAACAAGATAATAAACAAAGTAAAATAAACACAAAAAATTAACAGTAAACATTACACTCACCAAAGTTTCAAAAGAATAAAGACATTTCAAATCAATGAACATGAATATGGGTTTTATCTACAATGGTACACTGTGCTATTTCACCCAATAGATATGGGAGTTTATCAAAATTGGGTTTGTTTTCAAATTATTTGTGGATCTGAGTAATCTGAGGGAAATATGTGTCTCTAATATCAAATCAAATCAAATGTATTTATATAGCCCTTCTTACATCAGCTGATATCTCAAAGTGCTGTACAGAAACCCAGCCTAAAACCCCAACAGCAAGCAATGCAGGTGTAGAAGCACGGTGGCTAGGAAAAACTCCCTAGAAAGGCCAAAACCTAGGAAGAAACCTAGAGAGGAACCAGGCTATGAGGGGTGGCTAGTCCTCTTCTGGCTGTGCCGGGTGGAGATTATAACAGAACATGGCCAAGATGTTCAAATGTTCATAAATGACCGCTCCTGCGGTCTTTAGAGAGTTGAAAACAGCAGGTCTGGGATGGGTAGCACGTCCGGTGAACAGGTCAGGGTTCCAGAGCCGCATGCAGAACAGTTGAAACTGGAGCAGCAGCACGGCCAGGTGGACTGGGGACAGCAAGGAGTCATCATAACAGGTAGTCCTGACGTATGGTCCTAGGGCTCAGGTCCTCCGAGAGAGAAAAGAGAAAGAGAGAAAGAGAGAATTAGAGAGAGCATACTTAAATTCACACAGGACACCGGATAAGACAGGAGAAGTACTCCAGATATAACAAACTGACCCTAGCCCCCCGACACATAAACTACTGCAGCATAAATACTGGAGGCTGAGACAGGAGGGGTCAGGAGACACTGTGGCCCCATCCGATGATACCCCCGGACAGGGCCAAACAGGAAGGATATAACCCCACCCACTTTGCCAAAGCACAGCCCCCACACCACTAGAGGGATATCTTCAACCACCAACTTACCATCCTGAGACAAGGCCGAGTATAGCCCACAAAGATCTCCGCCACGGCACAACCCAAGGGGGGGGCGCCAACCCAGACAGGAAGATCACGTCAGTGACTCAACCCACTCAAGTGACGCACCCCTCCTAGGGACGGCATGAAAGAGCACCAGTAAGCCAGTGACTCAGCCCCTGTAATAGGGTTAGAGGCAGAGAATCCCAGTGGAGAGTGGGGAACCGGCCAGGCAGAGACAGCAAGGGCGGTTCGTTGCTCCAGAGCCTTTCCGTTCACCTTCACATTCCTGGGCCAGACTACACTCAATCATATGACCCACTGAAGAGATGAGTCTTCAGTAAAGACTTAAAAGTTGAGACCGAGTCTGCGTCTGCAGCCCTTGCCTTAACAGGAAGCCAGTGTAGGGAGGCAAGCACTGGAGTAATATGATCAAATTTTGGGGTTCTAGTCAGGATTCTAGCAGTCATATTTTGCACTAACTGAAGTTTATTTAGTGCTTTATCCGGGTAGCCGGAAAGTAGAGCATTGCAGTAGTCTAACCTAGAAGTAACAAAAGCATGGATTCATTTTTCTGCGTCATTTTTGGACAGAAGTTTCTGATTTTTGCAATGTTACGTAGATGGAAAAAAGCTGTCCTTGAAACAGTCTTGATATGTTCGTCAAAAGAGAGATCAGGGTCCAGAGTAATGCCGAGGTCCTTCACAGTTTTATTTGAGACGACTTTACAACCATCAAGATTAATTGTCAGATTCAACAGAAGAGCTCTTTGTTTCTTGGGACCTAGAACAAGCATCTCTGTTTTGTCCGAGTTTAAAAGTAGAACGTTTTCAGCCATCCACTTCCTTATGTCTGAAAGACAGGCTTCTAACGAGGGCAATTTTGGGGCTTCACCATGGTTCATTGAAATGTACAGCTGTGTGTCATCCGCATAGCAGTGAAAGTTAACATTATGTTTTCGAATGACATCCCCAAGGGGTAAAATATATAGTGAAAACAATAGTGGTCCTAAAACGGAACCTTGAGGAACACCGAAATGTACAGTTGATTTGTCAGAGGACAAACCATTCACAGAGACAAACTGATATCTTTCCGACAGATAAGATCTAAACCAGGCCAGAACTTGTCCGTGAAGACCAATTTGGGTTTCCAATATGGTCTCTCTCTCTCAATTTTTCATTTAAATTCAATTTGCTTTATTGGCATGACATAACAATGTACATATTGCCAAAGTTTACTTTGGATATTTACAAAATTAAGATAATAAGGATCCGAATTGTCAACGGGACAACAGTAACAACAATAACCAAAGGTCAAAATAACCATACATTCAACAATAACAATAAGCATACAGTAGAGGACATGTGCAGGTTGATTGGTCTGTCAGACAATGTCCCTCATCTTATGGCAGGCAGCAATGTAGTGCGCTGCCAACCCACAGCTCTCTGCGTCCTCCCCCAACAGGACGGGTAGCCTATTCTCATCAGAGAGGTCTTTACCTTGAATAAGGGTTTCAAATTTGGGGAAATAACACTCTCTAAGTGTTTTACAGTTTTGACATTTTGTCAGGAAATGCAGCTCTGTCTCAACTTCTGCTGTGGTGCAGTGGTTGCACAGCCTTTCCTCTGCAGGGAGCCAGGTTTTCCTGTGTCTACCCTTCTCAATGGCAAAGTTGTGCTCACTGAGCCTGTACTTTAACAAGGTTTTTCTAAGGTTTTGATCAGTAATCACGGTCAAATATTTAGCCACGGTGTACTGTCAATTTGGGGACAGATTTCACAGCATTTTGCTTTGTGCTTGTGCTTGTGTTTCCCAATAAGCAATGTACAGTCGTGGCCAAAAGTTTTGAGAATGACACAAATATTTATTTCCACAAAGTTTGCTGCTTCAGTGTCTTTAGATATGTTTATCAGATGTTACTATGGAATACTGAAGTATAATTACAAGCATTTCATAAGTGTCAAAGGCTTTTGTTGACAATTACATGAAGTTGATGCAAAGAGTCAATATTTGCAGTGTTGACCCTTCTTTTTCAAGACCTCTGCAATCCGCCCTGGCATGCTGTCAATTAACTTCTGGGCCACATCCTGACTGATGGCAGCCCATTCTTGCGTGGAGTTTGCTTGGAGTTACTCAGAATTTGTGGGGTTTTGTTTGTCCACCCGCCTCTTGAGGATTGACCACAATCAATGGGATTAAGGTCTGGGGAGTTTCCTGGCCATGGACCCAAAATATTGATGTTTTGTTCCCCGAGCCACTTAGTTATCACTTTTGCCTTATGGCAAGGTGCTCCATCATGCAGGAAAATGCATTGTTAGTCATCAAACTCTTCCTTGATGGTAGGGTGAAGTTGCTCTCGGAGGATGTGTTGGTACCATTCTTTATTCATGGCTGTGTTCTGTGAGTGAGCCCACTCCCTTGGCTGAGAAGCAACCCCACACATGAATGGTCTCAGGATGCTTTACTGTTGGCATGACACAGGACTGATGGTAGCCTCACCTTGTCTTCTTCAGACAAGCTTTTTTCCAGATGCCCCAAACAATCGGAAAGGGGATTCATCAGAGAAAATGACTTTACCCCAGTCCTCAGCAGTCCAACCCCTGTACTTTTTGCAGAATATCAGTCTGTCCCTGATGTTTTTCCTGGAGAGAAGTGGCTTCTTTGATGCCCTTCTTGACATCAGGCCAGCCTCCAAAAGTCTTCGCCTCACTGTGCGTGCATATGCACTAACACCTACCTGCTGCCATTCCTGAGCAACCTCTGTACTGGTGGTGCCCCGATCCCGCAGCTGAATCAACTTTAGGAGACGGTCCTGGCGCTTGCTGGACTTTCTTGGGCGCCCTGAAGCCTTCTTCACAACAATTAAACCGCTCTCCTTGAAGTTCTTGATGATCCCATAAATGGTTGATTTAGGTGTAATCTTAGTGGCAGCAATTTCCTTGCTTGTGAAGCCCTTTTTGTGCAAAGCAATGATGACGGCACGTGTTTCCTTGCAGGTAACCATGGTTGACAGAGGAAGAACAATGATTCCAAGCACCACCCTCCTTTTGAAGCTCCCAGTCTGTTATTCGAACTCAATCAGCATGACAGAGTGATCTCCAGCCCTGTCCTTGTCAACACTCACACCTGTGTTAACGAGAAAATCACTGACATGATGTCAGCTGGTCCTTTTGTGGCAGGGCTGAAATGCAGTGGAAATGTTTTTTGGGGATTCAGTTCATTTGCATGGCAAAGATTAATTGCAGGTAATTGTAGTTCATCTGATCACTCTTCATAACACTTGGAAGTATATGCAAATTGCCAATCTACAAATGGAGGCAACAGACTTTGTGAAAATTAATATTTGTGTCATTGTCAAAACTTTTGGCCACGACTGTAGTTTTGTTTTGATTGTGTTGTAATTTGTTTTATTCTGATCGATTGTTTCCAAAACTTAATTGCTATTTTTTGAGTTTTTATTATTAGTGGATATTGGCCTAATCCTCTCTCTCTCTCTCTCTCTCTCTCTCTCTCTCTCTCTCTCTCTCTCTCTCTCTCTCTCTCTCTCTCTCTCTCTCTCTCTCTCTCTCTCTCTCTCTCTCTCTCTCTCTCTCTCTCTCTCTCTCTCTCTCTCTCTCTCTCTCTCTCTCTCTCTCTCTCTCTCTCTCTCTCTCTCTCTCTCTCTCTCTCTCTCTCTCTGATGGAGGGGCAGGAGTGTGTCATTAGTATTCCTGAGCAGAAGGAGCAGCAGATGATGAAGAAGAAGTCATTAATCCAATAGGAGATTACCAGCACTGATACTTTACCAGTATTACAGCAATACATCCAGACTAGTTCCATTTACAACAATGCCTTTACATGGAAAGTGACGGAGAGGGAAAGGTGAAAGAGCTCACCTTCACTGTACTCAGTGAAACAAGGCTGAGGCTGGAGCTGGACACAGACTACTAACACCCAGAATCAAGGCTGAGGCTGGAGCTGGAGACAGACTACTAACACCCAGAAACAAGGCTGAGGATGGAGCTGGACACAGACTACTAACACCCAGAAACAAGGCTGAGGCTGGAGCTGGAGACAGACTACTAACACCCAGAAACAAGGCTGAGGCTGGAGCTGGAGACAGACTACTAACACCCAGAAACAAGGCTGAGGCTGGAGCTGGAGACAGACTACTAACACCCAGAAACAAGGCTGAGGCTGGAGCTGGAGACAGACTACTAACACCCAGAAACAAGGCTGAGGCTGGAGCTGGACACAGACTACTAACACCCAGAAACAAGGCTGAGGATGGAGCTGGAGACAGACTACTAACACCCAGAAACAAGGCTGAGGCTGGAGCTGGACACAGACTACTAACACCCAGAAACAAGGCTGAGGCTGGAGCTGGACACAGACTACTAACACCCAGAAACAAGGCTGAGGCTGGAGCTGGAGACAGAATACTAACACCCAGAAACAAGGCTGAGGCTGGAGCTGGACACAGACTACTAACACCCAGAAATTAGAAAGCTCATTTGAATTCCCTTTGACTGGCAGGGGCAGGACCGTTTGTGTGTGTATGTGTGAGTGTGTGTGTGAGTGCATGTTTGTGTGTGTGTGTGCACGTTTGTGTGTGTGTCTGTGTGAGTGTGTGAGTGTGTTTGTGGTGTTTAAATGTAGATCTATATTCAGAATGAGTCTCCTCCTTCCACTGGAAGAGCCACAGATGTCCACTCCATGTTTGGACAATCACAATGTGTCTGTCTGCAGCACAACACAACAGACAGCAGCTGGCTGGTTTTGATGCACCATGCTGTGCGTCTTCTAGTCTAATATCTTACATGTGTAATACACTGCCTTTGTCTAATCTTGAGGAAAGAGCCTCACACACAATTTTGCTGTTCATAGAAAACCAACCTATTGAGAATAATCAGGCTCGATCCTCAGTGGTTTTGTTATCAGTGCTAGATATCTCCACAGTGACATTGTACTTGATTATGAAACTATCTATGTAATATATGATGAGACAACTCAGTTTGGCTATGGGACCATGATCTAGTGTATTAGCTGAGTCAAATGAGCTTCTGAAGCAACAATGGGAACAATGAGAGATAGAAGAATGGGAAAAATATTAGATAAAACAATGGGACAACTAAAATATACAAGAATGGGAACAATAAGTTAAACAACAATGGGAACAATGGGAGAAATGGGAGATAGAACAATGGGAACAAGATGAGATAGAACAATGGGAACAAGATGAGATAGAACAATGGGAACAAGATGAGATAAAACAATGGGAACAAGATGAGATAAAACAATGGGAACAAGATGAGATAAAACAATGTAAACAAGATGAGATAAAACAATGGGAACAAGATGAGATAAAACAATCGGAACAAGATGAGATAAAACAATGGGAACAAGATGAGATAAAACAATGGGAACAAGATGAGATAAAACAATGGGAACAAGATGAGATAAAACAATGGGAACAAGATGAGATAAAACAATGGGAACAAGATGAGATAAAACAATGGGAACAAGATGAGATAAAACAATGGGAACAAGATGAGATAGAACAATTTGAACATTAAGAGATACAACAATGGGAATGGAAGATACCAGATTAATAACACTAAAAAATAAATGCTTGGGATAAATCCTCTGTCTCTGTGGAATGAATCTTGAAATGATTCACAAGATAGATGACAGATAGACCAGACCGTTGACTAAGCAAAGGCATTAGGAACTAGAGGAGGAACGACTAAAGAGAGGGAAGAAAGAGTGTGCGTGAACAGGCAAAGAGAAAGAATGAGAGAGAGGGAAAGGGAGAGAGAGGGGAGAGAGAGAGAGAGAGAGAGAGATGGAGAGATTTAAAGAGAGATGGAGAGAGAGAGAGAGACCACTGCCTACAGCTTACATGTCCTGAGGAAAATGTAATCTTCAGACTTTGCAGATAATGTTACCATGAGAACAGCAGACCCATCCATTGTGAGTAAGGGACGAGAGAGAGGGAGAGAGACAAAGACAGAGACAGAGAGAGAGCCCAGACATGCTCCAGCAACCATGAGTCTCACCCATCTTACAGTTTATGGTGTCATGGACCAGACCAGACCCATCTTTAGCCCCAGCCCACCTCTGTAATGCCTCAAGTCAAGTCTATCCAGGATTTTGGAACGAGGAGAGAGGAAGAGGAGAGAGGAAGAGGAGAAACGGGCAACAGTTTGAAACCACAGCTGAGAAAAGTGGTGGACCAATAAGAGGAAGCAGTGAAGAACACCCTTCTGTTGTCATAGAGCTCACAAATTAATCTCCTATTTTTACTTTTGTAACCATAAAACCTGTGTCTTTTTTGTAGAGCAACTCTGAGTATGTCGTGCAGAGGTTCAGCAATGGTTTCACTCAGCACTGATCTAGTTTCTGACATCTCAGGGGAAGGAGCTGGATTCCCTATCCATCTGTGTGAGCTCAACAATTCATTCAGTTGGCAATCAAAGCGTCGTGGTGGAAGTGGATCTGAGCCATGGTGCTCTAGAGACCTCATTTCCTCAATAAAGTGGCTGCGTCTGAAATGGAACCCTCTTCACTATTTAGTGCACTACTTTAGACCAAAGACCTATGGGCCTCCCTATGGACCCTGGTCAAAAGTAGTGCACTACATATGGAATAGGGTGCGATTTGGGACCGTGTCTCAAAAGAATCTAGAGGAGCGTCACTGTTACCAGGGAAAATTAGAAATATTACAGTTGGTGCTGGTTGATGATGAAACACATAATGATACCATTCTACTGTACCGTGTGAAAGACCTACTCATCGTTCTGTTCTTATGAATAGACCACATTTGAGTGTTTTTAACATATAGATATGTTTAATTTGAGGTCAAGAGACCTCTTTTCCAAGGAAGACCTGCATGGCCAAGAGGGCCGCTGCAATTATATGCCTGAAGAGTGCGGTGGAGGGAACGGTGGAGAGCATGGTGGAGAGCACAGTGGAGGGAACGGTGGAGAGGATGGTGGAGAGGACGGTGGAGAGCGCGGTGGAG
>NC_074666.1:5464883-5589883 GCF_029448725.1 Salvelinus fontinalis | reverse complement strand
ACCCTGGGTCTGGCAGAGGGAGCTCCACAGTCGCTAGGTGCTATCTGTCCTCAGCCTGGGTATGGGTGAAAAGAGGAGCTCAACAGCCAATAGATGGCTTGACTGGGCCTTGTTGATAGGTGGTGTGGAGTGAAGGAGCTTGTGGCTATGAGGAACATGGCTAGCAGGCAGTCTGAGGAACATGCCTAGGAGGCAGTCTGAGGAACATGGCTAGGAGGGAGTCTGAGGAACATGGCTAGGAGGCAGTCTGAGGAGCATGGCTAGGAGGGAGTCTGAGGAACATGGCTAGGAGGGAGTGTGAGGAACATGGCTAGGAGGGAGTCTGAGGAACATGGCTAGGAGGCAGTCTGAGAAACATGGCTAGGAGGGAGTGTGAGGAACATGGCTAGGAGGCAGTCTGAGCAACATGGCTAGGAGGGAGTGTGAGGAACATGGCTAGGAGGCAGTCTGAGGAACATGGCTAGGAGGCAGTCTGAGGAACATGGCTAGGAGGCAGTTTGAGGAACATGGCTAGGAGGCAGTCTGAGGAACATGGCTAGGAGGGAGTGTGAGGAACATGGCTAGGAGGCAGTCTGAGGAACATGGCTAGGAGGGAGTCTGAGGAACATGGCTAGGAATGAGTCTGAGGAACATGGCTAGGAGGGAGTGTGAGGAACATGGCTAGGAGGCAGTCTGAGGAACATGGCTAGGAGGGAGTGTGAGGAACATGGCTAGGAGGGAGTGTGAGGAACATGGCTAGGAGGGAGTCTGAGGAACATGGCTAGGAGGCAGTCTGAGAAACATGGCTAGGAGGGAGTGTGAGGAACATGGCTAGGAGGCAGTCTGAGCAACATGGCTAGGAGGGAGTGTGAGGAACATGGCTAGGAGGCAGTCTGAGGAACATGGCTAGGAGGCAGTCTGAGGAACATGGCTAGGAGGCAGTTTGAGGAACATGGCTAGGAGGCAGTCTGAGGAACATGGCTAGGAGGGAGTGTGAGGAACATGGCTAGGAGGCAGTCTGAGGAACATGGCTAGGAGGGAGTCTGAGGAACATGGCTAGGAATGAGTCTGAGGAACATGGCTAGGAGGGAGTGTGAGGAACATGGCTAGGAGGCAGTCTGAGGAACATGGCTAGGAGGGAGTGTGAGGAACATGGCTAGGAGGGAGTGTGAGGAACATGGCTAGGAGGGATTCTGAGGAACATGGCTAGGAGGCAGTCTGAGGAACATGGCTAGGAGGCAGTCTGAGGAACATGGCTAGGAGGGAGTCTGAGGAACATGGCTAGGAGGGAGTCTGAGGAACGTGGCTAGGAGGCAGTTTGAGGAACATGGCTAGGAGGCAGTCTGAGGAACATGGCTAGGAGGCAGTCTGAGGAACATGGCTAGGAGGCAGTCTGAGGAACATGGCTAGGAGGGAGTCTGAGGAACATGGCTAGGAGGCAGTCTGAGGAACATGGCTGGGAGGGAGTCTGAGGAACATGGCTAGGAGGGAGTCTGAGGAACATGGCTAGGAGGCAGTCTGAGGAACATGGCTAGGAGGGAGTCTGAGGAACATGGCTAGGAGGGAGTGTGAGGAACATGGCTAGGAGGCAGTCTGAGGAACATGGCTAGGAGGGAGTGTGAGGAACATGGCTAGGAGGGAGTGTGAGGAACATGGCTTGGAGGCAGTCTGAGGAACATGGCTAGGAGGGAGTCTGAGGAACATGGCTAGGAGGCAGTCTGAGGAACATGGCTAGGAGGGAGTGTGAGGAACATGGCTAGGATGCAGTCTGAGGAACATGGCTAGGAGGGAGTCTGAGGAACATGGCTAGGAGGCAGTCTGAGGAACATGGCTAGGAGGGAGTGTGAGGAACATGGCTAGGATGCAGTCTGAGGAACATGGCTAGGAGGCAGTCTGAGGAACATGGCTAGGAGGCAGTCTGAGGAACATGGCTAGGAGGCAGTCTGAGGAACATGGCTAGGAGGCAGTCTGAGGAACATGGCTAGGAATGAGTCTGAGGAACATGGCTAGGAGGCAGTGTGAGGAACATGGCTAGGAGGGAGTGTGAGGAACATGGCTAGGAGGGAGTGTGAGGAACATGGCTAGGAGGGAGTCTGAGGAACATGGCTTGGAGGCAGTCTGAGGAACATGGCTAGGAGGCAGTCTGAGGAACATGGCTAGGAGGCCGTCTGAGGAACATGGCTAGGAGGGAGTGTGAGGAACATGGCTAGGAGGCAGTCTGAGGAACATGGCTAGGAGGCCGTCTGAGGAACATGGCTAGGAGGGAGTGTGAGGAACATGGCTAGGAGGCTGTCTGAGGAACATGGCTAGGAGGGAGTGTGAGGAACATGGCTAGGAGGGAGTGTGAGGAACATGGCTAGGAGGGAGTCTGAGGAACATGGCTAGGAGGGAGTCTGAGGAACATGGCTAGGAGGGAGTGTGAGGAACATGGCTAGGAGGCAGGAAGAACAGGAAGGGTGAGATACTCAACACAGACATGAGAGACAGAGAGACAGAGAGAGAGACAGAGAGAGAGACAGAGAGAGAGACAGAGAGAGACAGAGAGAGACAGAGAGAGACAGAGAGAGACAGACAGAGAGAGAGACAGAGAGAGACAGAGAGAGAGACAGAGAGAGACAGAGAGAGACAGAGAGAGACAGAGAGAGACAGAGAGAGACAGACAGAGAGAGAGAGAGACCAAGGAAAGGGAAAGGGGAAGGAGGGTTGGAGATAGCTACTCAATAAAGTTACTCTGTATGACCGGAATTGTATAGTGACTGGCTGACTTGAGAGACAGGTTATGGCTCTTAATGATGTCATGATAATGCAACAACAGAAACCAATGGGGGTTACTGTTGTAAATGCTTCTGGTTTGTTCTCTTCTTTGCGTCTGACACTCAGTACGAGAAGTAATGCAACATTTATGATACATGAGGATTTCCATGCAGCTTTAATTCTGTAATTTTTGTATTGCTTTAATCTCACTGTGTTTCTACAATATTTATACATTCATATGCATATAATATATAAATATTCATATATTCAAAACATATTTGTAACATTTCTTAACATCTAAAGATATCATTCTAAACGTCTAATTCTATGGTCCCCAGGAGGATTCTCTCCACATGGTGTCAGCATCAGTTACTGTGGAAGTCACAACTCACTGGGGTGGAACCTGAAACATTCCACAGGTCACCTCCCGCACTCCAGAGACAGGGGGGGGGGGGGGGGGGGGTGAGAGAGAGGAAGGGGAGAAAGGGGAAAGGGGAAGAAGGGAGGGGAGGGGGGCAGGAGGGAGAGAGACATAGAGAGAGAGAGCGAGAGAGAGGGAGAGAAAGAGAGCGAAAGAGGGAGAAAGAAAGAAAGGAAAGAGAAAGAGAAAGAGAAAGAAAGAGAAAGAAAGAAAGAGCAGAGGGAAAGAGAGAGTGAAAACGAGAGAGCGAGAGAGAGAGAGAGAGAGAGAGAGAGTGCTGCCCTGTGGGTAGAATGGAGAGGCATTGACCTCCTCCCCATTGTTTAACAACACAAGAGCCTGTCTGGCTAGAGGCCACTTCAGGGTAGAGAATGCAATAATCAGTGAACAGCCAACTGAACATACAATATCGAGGGAACAGCCAACTGAACAAGTCACTTAAACCAAACCGAGACAGACACCCAGCTAACAATTCTAAGGAGAGAGAACATTTTTGTACTGTTACCCGTAACGTGACCAGTTTTCCGTTAGTTAAGGGAACATTTTCTCTACCGTATGTGAGCAGAAACCTTCTGAGAACCTTCTTTGAATGTTTGGTGTTAAAATTAGGATAACATTCAATTAATGTCAAGCAGAACTCTAACTAGAACGTGGTGGTTAAATTAAGGGACGTTGCAAGAACATTTATGTGTCCAGTTTTCTGAGGGTTAGGAGAATATTCCATCAACGTCAAATCAAACATATACAAAACATGGTTGCCATGTTCTCAGATTTTAAGATACAAATATTCTCGACATGTTTCATGGTGATGTTGCGTGAACATTTCTGTGTGTCTTTTGTCAGTACGTCGCCTGATGGTCCCGAAGAAACGTTCTCCAAAGAAAATATTTCATTACACATTGTTACTGTTGCCAAGCCCATCAAATCAAATCAAATGTGTCATATTCTCCAAATACAACAGGCGTAGACCTTACAGTGAAATGCTAACTTACAAGCCCTTATCCAACAATACAGTTTTAAGAAAATACTTTAAAAAAAGTAAGAGATAAGAATAAAGAGCAGCAGTGAAATAACAATAGCGGGGTGTTTTCAGGGGGTCAATGTTCGGGGGTCCCGGTACAGAGTCAATGTTCGGGGGTACCGGTACAGAGTCAATGTTCGGGGGTCCCGGTACAGAGTCAATGTTCGGGGGTCCCGGTACAGAGTCAATGTTCGGGGGTACCGGTACAGAGTCAATGTTCGGGGGTCCCGGTACAGAGTCAATGTTCGGGGGTACCGGTACAGAGGTAATGTTCGGGGGTCCCGGTACAGAGTCAATGTTCGGGGGTACCGGTATAGAGTCAATGTTCGGGGGTACCGGTACAGAGTCAATGTTCGGGGGTCCCGGTACAGAGTCAATGTTCGGGGGTCCCGGTACAGAGTCAATGTTCGGGGGTACCGGTACAGAGTCAATGTTCGGGGGTCCCGGTACAGAGTCAATGTTCGGGGGTCCCGGTACAGAGGTAATGTTTCTGGGGTCCCGGTACAGAGTCAATGTTCGGGGGTACCGGTACAGAGGTAATGTTTCTGGGGTCCCGGTACAGAGTCAATGTTCGGGGGTACCGGTACAGAGTCAATGTTCGGGGGTCCCGGTACAGAGTCAATGTTCGGGGGTCCCGGTACAGAGTCAATGTTCGGGGGTACCGGTACAGAGTCAATGTTCGGGGGTCCCGGTACAGAGTCAATGTTCGGGGGTACCGGTACAGAGGTAATGTTTCTGGGGTCCCGGTACAGAGTCAATGTTCGGGGGTACCGGTTTAGAGTCAATGTTCGGGGGTACCGGTACAGAGTCAATGTTCGGGGGTCCCGGTACAGAGTCAATGTTCGGGGGTCCCGGTACAGAGTCAATGTTCGGGGGTCCCGGTACAGAGTCAATGTTCGGGGGTCCCGGTACAGAGTCAATGTTCGGGGGTCCCGGTACAGAGTCAATGTTCGGGGGTACCGGTACAGAGTCAATGTTCGGGGGTCCCGGTACAGAGTCAATGTTCGGGGGTCCCGGTACAGAGTCAATGTTCGGGGGTACCGGTACAGAGTCAATGTTCGGGGGTACCGGTACAGAGTCAATGTTCGGGGGTCCCGGTACAGAGTCAATGTTCGGGGGTCCCGGTACAGAGTCAATGTTCGGGGGTCCCGGTACAGAGTCAATGTTCGGGGGTCCCGGTACAGAGTCAATGTTCGGGGGTACCGGTACAGAGTCAATGTTCGGGGGTACCGGTACAGAGTCAATGTTCGAGGTTCCCGGTACAGAGTCAATGTTCGGGGGTACCGGTACAGAGTCAATGTTGGGGGGTACCGGTACAGAGTCAATGTTCGGGGGTACCGGTACAGAGTCAATGTTCGGGGGTCCCGGTACAGAGTCAATGTTCGGGGGTACCGGTACAGAGTCAATGTTCGGGGGTCCCGGTACAGAGTCAATGTTCGGGGGTCCCGGTACAGAGTCAATGTTCGGGGGTACTGGTACAGAGTCAATGTTCGGGGGTCCCGGTACAGAGTCAATGTTCGGGGGTACCGGTACAGAGTCAATGTTCGGGGGTCCCGGTACAGAGTCAATGTTCGGAGGTCCCGGTACAGAGTCAATGTTCGGGGGTACCGGTACAGAGTCAATGTTCGGGGGTACCGGTACAGAGTCAATTTTCGGGGGTACCGATGTCGAGGTAATTGAGGCAATATGTACATGTAGGCAGAGTTACCTACAAGGCTCTGATTGGTGAACTATTGATCCATTCACAGCTCTTTTTGTCTGCTGACAAGGTTAGTGATACTCACACACAATAATTTAAACATACAGTGTTTTCAACCTAAATATTTGACATTGATGATTACATTGTGCATGTTTATTCAAACAGTAACTGCTATTCAACATGTCCTCACGTGGGATTTGAACTCACAACCTCAAAGTCCACAGCATTCGGATCCTTCTGCTACACCACCATGTCTGTGCCAGTTAGCAGTTCATTTGAATATTCTGTCATCATTGATTTGATTGACTTATTTCAACGAGTTAAGGGCTTTCTGTACAGTTGTCTAATGTTGATGAGGCATATGAACCTGTTTTAATGTTACTCCTGAATCACTAGGACCAGTAATAGTTGTTCTTGAGCCTACCTTTTAACAGAGCTGAATTTACTTCAAAGTACATTCACCTTATTGTTTACACCTATCCAGTTGTTTCAGATCTACACAAGTGCTTAGGGAGGAGGGGTTAGGGTTCACTTCTGGACAGGGCCTAACTATACTGGTCCAGAAAGCACATGCCCTAGGGATATTCCTTATTGCGACAGCGGTGTGGTGGCAACAGTTACAACACACCTACAGTATGTGATCTAATTCAAATGTGTTTCTCATTGAAAGTTTAGAATAGGTAGAATTCTAGATAGCCGAGCATCTCAAAGAGAACTCTCTAGAAACATGGCCCAGGTGGTAGTGTTGCTTCTGATAGAAACATGGCCCAGGTGGTAGTGTTGCTTCTGATAGAAACATGGCCCAGGTGGTAGTGTTGCTTCTGATAGAAACATGGCCCAGGTAGTAGTGTTGCTTCTGATAGAAACATGGCCCAGGTGGTAGTGTTGCTTCTGATAGAAACATGGCCCAGGTGGTAGTGTTGCTTCTGATAGAAACATGGCCCAGGTAGTAGTGTAGATTCTGATAGGAACATGGCCCAGGTGGTAGTGTTGCTTCTGATAGAAACATGGCCCAGGTAGTAGTGTTGCTTCTGATAGAAACATGGCCCAGGTAGTAGTGTTACTTCTGATAGAAACATGGCCCAGGTAGTAGTGTTGCTTCTGATAGAAACATGGCCCAGGTAGTAGTGTTGCTTCTGATAGAAACATGGCCCAGATGGTAGTGTTGCTTCTGATAGAAACATGGACCAGGTGGTAGTGTTGCTTCTGATAGAAACATGGCCCAGGTGGTAGTGTTGCTTCTGATAGAAACATGGCCCAGGTGGTAGTGTTGCTTCTGATAGAAACATGGCCCAGGTGGTAGTGTTGCTTCTGATAGAAACATGGCCCAGGTGGTAGTGTTGCTTCTGATAGAAACATGGCCCAGGTGGTAGTGTTGCTTCTGATAGAAACATGGCCCAGGTGGTAGTGTTGCTTCTGATAGAAACATGGCCCAGGTGGTAGTGTTGCTTCTGATAGAAACATGCCCCAGGTGGTAGTGTTGCTTCTGATAGAAACATGGCCCAGGTGGTAGTGTTGCTTCTGATAGAAACATGGCCCAGGTGGTAGTGTTGCTTCTGATAGAAACATGGCCCAGGTGGTAGTGTTGCTTCTGATAGAAACATGGCCCAGGTGGTAGTGTTGCTTCTGATAGAAACATGGCCCAGGTAGTAGTGTTGCTTCTGATAGAAACATGGCCCAGGTGGTAGTGTTGCTTCTGATAGAAACATGGCCCAGATGGTAGTGTTGCTTCTGATAGAAACATGGCCCAGGTGGTAGTGTTGCTTCTGATAGAAACATGGCCCAGGTGGTAGTGTTGCTTTTGATAGAAACATGGCCCAGGTGGTAGTGTTGCTTCTGATAGAAACATGGCCCAGGTGGTAGTGTTGCTTCTGATAGAAACATGGCCCAGGTGGTAGTGTTGCTTCTGATAGAAACATGGCCCAGGTGGTAGTGTTGCTTCTGATAGAAACATGGCCCAGGTGGTAGTGTTGCTTCTGATAGAAACATGGCCCAGGTGGTAGTGTTACTTCTGATAGAAACATGGCCCAGGTGGTAGTGTTGCTTCTGATAGAAACATGTTCCAGATGGTAGTGTTGCTTCTGATAGAAACATGGCCCAGGTGGTAGTGTTGCTTCTGATAGAAACATGGCCCAGGTGGTAGTGTTGCTTCTGATAGAAACATGGCCCAGGTGGTAGTGTTGCTTCTGATAGAAACATGGCCCAGGTGGTAGTGTTGCTTCTGATAGAAACATGGCCCAGGTGGTAGTGTTACTTCTGATAGAAACATGGCCCAGGTGGTAGTGTTGCTTCTGATAGAAACATGGCCCAGATGGTAGTGTTGCTTCTGATAGAAACATGGCCCAGGTGGTAGTGTTGCTTCTGATAGAAACATGGCCCAGGTGGTAGTGTTGCTTCTGATAGAAACATGGCCCAGGTGGTAGTGTTGCTTCTGATAGAAACATGGCCCAGGTGGTAGTGTTGCTTCTGATAGAAACATGGCCCAGGTGGTAGTGTTGCTTCTGATAGAAACATGGCCCAGGTGGTAGTGTTGCTTCTGATAGAAACATGGCCCAGGTGGTAGTGTTGCTTCTGATAGAAACATGGCCCAGGTGGTAGTGTTGCTTCTGATAGAAACATGGCCCAGGTGGTAGTGTTGCTTCTGATAGGAACATGGCCCAGATGGTAGTGTTACTTCTGATAGAAACATATTCAGAACATGGTTGCCATATTTTCAGAATATGAGAAATGTGTATATTTGCAGTAGCTTGTCTGTACTTTGTTTTATTTGCCATTTAAGCAAGTTTGATGTCAGTTATATCAATAAAGAGTTCCATCTCCAAGTTTTAATGTGGAAAAATAGACAAATTGCAACCACATCACTTAGGACCAGTGTTGGGGTTGATATGTAAATTATATGAGTAACGGAGAAATATAACAATTTACTGTCTTCAAATATTGTGATATTACTGCAGTTACTTGTTCCAAGTAACCCGTATATTACTTTCAGAAGCATATCTCTACCGGCATATTACATTCACTGAACAAAATATATAAACGCAACATGTAAAGTGTTGGGTCCCTGTTTCTTGAGCTGAAATAAAAGATCCCAGACATGTTCCATATGCACAAAAAGAGATTTTCTCTCAAATTCTGTGCACAGATTTGTTTACATCCCTGTTAGTGAGCATTTCTCCCTTGCCAAGATAATCCATCCAACTGTGTGGCAAATCAAGAAGCTGATTAAACAGCCTGATCATTATACAGGTCCACCTTGTGCCGGGGACAATAAAAGGCCTCTCTAAAATGTGCTGTTTTGTCACACAATGCAATGCCACAGATGTCTCAAGTTTTGAGGGCACCTGCAATTGGCATACAGACTTCAGGAATGTCCATCAGAGCTGTTGCCAGACCAGAACGTTAATGTCTCTACCATAAGCCTCCTCCAACGTCGTTTCAGAGAATTTGGCAGTTCGTCCAACCGGACTCACAACCGCATACCACGTGTATGGTGTTGTGTGGGAGATCACTTTGCTGATGTCATCGTTGTGAACAGAGTGCCCCATGGTGGTGGTGGGTTTATGGTATGGGCAGGCATAAGCTACGGACAACAAACGCAATTGTATTTTATCGATGGCAATTTGAATGCACAGAGATCCCGTGACGAGAGCCTGAGGCCCATTGTCGTGCCATTCATCCGCCACCAACACCTCATGTTTCAGCATGATAATGCATGGCCCCATGTCACAAGGATCTTTACACAATTCCTGGAAGCTGAAAATGTCCCAGTTCTTCCATTGCCTGCATATTAACCAGACATGTCACCCATTGAGCATGTTTGGGATGCTCTGGATCAGCGTGTACAACAACGTGTTCCAGTTCCTGTCGTATAAATATTGGTCCAATAATATTTCTCAGATACCGGAACTTGTGAATTCAAATAGACTTTATTACAAAGTAACAAGTCAAGCTGGTCCATGGATCAACTGTCTTTTCCAGCCTCAGCACACTCCTTTTATACAGTTTCATCCTTACATCACATACATAGTCACTCCTCTCTACGTAAATGATCAACTCATTTTGGCATCGCGCCACTATTACTTCCCACTCTAAGTTCTTTCTTTGAGGCGGGCTTTTTCCCCCCTCTGCAAATCATTTAACAGTCTACAAATCACTGAACCGATTATATCGATGGCGCAACTGTGACAGTTTGGATAAAAAAATAATAAGGGCCCCTACCAGGCTGCAGTCACAAGTACATTCATTATATAGATTATATCAGCACCCACCAGGCTATGGTCATAAGTACATTCATTATTGATTCTGACACTTCTTATCAGGGAATGCATCTGGATTACAGTGTGTGTCTATTTATTTTGTATATTGGCTTTTCTTATGCTATACAGGTGTGGTTACAGGTTCCTGTAAAGCTTTAAATGATTCTGTTTCAGTACATTATTATTTCACAATGTGCTCCTGAAAAATCACCATATATTCCCACCAATATCCAGCAACTATACAGAGAGCCCTTAAATTGCTGAAATAAGAAAATAAATGAAATGACGAGAATAGTCCAATTAACTGATACCTGACACGGACATGGAGTAATGTGAATCAAGAGGTTGTGAGTTCAATTTCCAAGTTAGGACATGTTGAATAATAATTACTACATAAATGAACATGCACCATGTAATCATGTTTGTCAAATATGTAACTTGAAAACACTGTCTGTGAGTATCCCTTGCCAACAGGCAAAGAGCTATGAATTGATCAGTGGTTCACCAATCAGGGCCTTCACTGGCTTGGCATCCATAAGAAGGTGTGATTATTTTTCTATGGACACAAATGTTCTTGCAACGTTCCCATGAAACGTGTCTAGAATAGAGCTGTTGTGGTGACCATATTACCATCATACCGGCATGAAGGCAGTCAAATTCCATGTGACCGTTTAGTCACGGTAATTAGGCTTCTCCAAGCTCTGATGCTTCTGCTGGTCATTAATGGCCTACCAAACTTGCTAACTGCCTGGTACTCAGTACCCTATTGTTCCTCTAATCACTCTGACATCATTGTAAATGTATTCGAAAATCTAATCAAACACTTCATGAGAGCCCATGAGCTCATGTTGCGTAACGTTTCTATAGGCTATGCAATTGGAGTAAGAAAACAGTGATGGCCTCTACTGAAATGTGGAGGATCCCATCAGCTTTCTATAGGCTAGGCAAGTGTATAGATGACATGTAGTTTTTCCTGCTGCCCCTGTTTAGATACAGGTGCATGATAATGGTCCATTCTAAATCAAAACAAATTTCACACATACCTTATTTAGTATATGTAAAGACAAGATTAAAATAAAGATAGTCTGATAGGTGACAATATTAGCCTATCACTTGTGAATGACATATTATCACTTGTGAATAATGCCCAGCAAAAGAAACAATGGCTTTTTTTTTGCGAAGTTTTCTAATCGTAGTCACACACCTCATGTAGCCTAGCCCAGACGCCTTTATGTTTTGATGAGGTTTGTATCACAACTAAAGTGGCCAAATTACTTAAAATTACAGTGGCTTGCAAAAGTATTCACCCCCTTGGCATTTTTCCTATTTTGTAGCCTTACAAACTGGAATTAAAATAGATTTTTTGGAGGGGTTTGTATCATTTAATTTACACAACATGCCTATCACTTTGAAGATGCAAAATATATTTTTTTGTGAAACAAACAAGAAATAAGACAAAAAACATAACTATTCACCCCCCCAAATTCAATGCTTTGACATTTAAATGTTTCCCTTAAACCACTCAAGTGTTGCTTTAGCAGTATGCTTAGGGTCATTGTCCTGCTGGAAGGTGAACCTCAATCCCAGTCTCAAATCTTTGGAAGACTGAAATAGAATTTCCCTGTATTTAGCGCCATCCATCATTCGTTCAATTCTGACCAGTTTCCCAGTCCTTGCCGATGAAAAACATCCTCACAGCATGATGCTGCCACCACCATGCTTCACTGTGGGGATGGTGTTCTCGGGGTGATAAGAGGTGTTGGGTTTGCGCCAGACATAGCGTTTTCCTTGATGGCCAAAAACTGCAATTTTAGTCTCATTTAACCAGAGTACCTTCTTCCATATGTTTGGGGAGTCTCCCACATGCCTTCTGGTGAACACCAAACGTGTTTGCTTATTTTTTTCCTTTAAGCAATGGCTTTTTTCTGGCCAATCTTCCATAAAGCCCACCTCTGTGGAGTGTACGTCTTAAAGTGGTCCTATGGATAGGTACTCCAATCTTTTTTTATAACCCAATCCTGATCTGTACTTCTCCACATCATTGTCCTTGACCTGTTTGGAGAGCTCCTTGGTCTTGGTGCCGCTTGCTTGGTGGTGCTCCTTGCTTAGTGGTGTTGCAGACTCTGGGGCCTTTCAGAACAGGTGTATAAATACTGAGATCATGTGACAGATCATGTAACTTAGATCGCACACATGTGGACTTTATTTAAATAATTATGTGACTTCTGAAGGTAATTTGTTGCACCAGATCTTATTTGGCACCACTTTTCTGTTTTGGATTTTTTTTCATCTTTTGAAACAAGTTATTTTTTACATTTCACTTCACCAATTTGGACTATTTTGTGTATGTCCATTACATGAAATACAAATTAAAAATCTATTTAAATTATAGATTTTAATGCAACAAAATAAGAAAAACGCAAAAGGGGATGAATACCTTTGCATGGCACTTCATGCACATTAATCTGCTTCACAAGGGGTGTGGGGCCTAACTGGCATACATACGCAACGCGTGAGTTTCAAGTTTGGGGAAGACAAGGTTTTCACCTGTCACGTTACTGACCTGTTTTCCATTGTTTTTGTATGTGTTTAGTTGGTCAGGGCGTGAGTTGGGGTGGGCATTCTATGTGTTGTGTTTCTATGTTGGGTTTAATATGTTGCCTGATATAGTTCTCAATTAGAGGCAGGTGTTTGACGTTTCCTCTGATTGAGAACCATATTAAGGTAGGCTGTTCTCACTGTTTTTTTGTGGGTGATTGTCTTCCGTGTTTGTGTTTGTCACCACACGGGACTGTTTCGTTTGTTTAGTCTGTTCCTGTTCGTGCGTTCTTCGTGTTATGTAAGTTCTCATGTTCAGGTCTGTTTAACTTTGTTTGTTGTTTTGTAGTTTGTTCAAGTGTATTTTCGTCTTCGTTATTATTATTAAAATCATCATGTCTACATACCTCGCTGCGTGTTGGTCCGATCCATGCTCCTCCTCGTCTGACAGCCGTTACATCACCATAAAAATTTACCTTAAACACTTCTTACGGCTGAAATCCCGTTAACGGGATCGATTTGACAACAGCCAGTGAAAGTGCAGGGCGCCAAATTCAAACAACAGAAATCTGTTTACAATTACAATTCCTCAAACATACAAGCATTATACACTATTTTAAAGATAAACTTGTTGTTAATGTCATGTTCTGACCATAGTTTTTTTGTGTTTTTGTTGTTTTAGTGTTGGTCAGGACGTGAGCTGAGTGGGCATTCTATGTTGTGTGTCTAGTTTTCCTGTTTCTGTGTTTGGCCTGATATGGTTCCCAATCAGAGGCAGGTGTTAGTCGTTTGTCTCTGATTTGGAGCCATATTTAGGTAGCCTGTTTTGTGTTGGGTTTTGTGGGTGGTTGTCTTCTGTCTTTGTGTCTATGCACCAGATAGGACTGTTTCGGTTTTCCACATTTGTTGTTTTTGTATTTTGTAGTGTTCACGTTTATTGTCTTAACCTGTCTAGGATCAGCGTGCCGCTAGCGGCACTCCCCCCCCCCCCCCCACTGAAAAACCAGTGCCGCGAAATTCAAAAAAAATATTTTTTTAAAATATTTAACTTTCACACATTAAAGTCCAATACAGCTAATGAAAGACACAGATCTTATGAATCCAGTCAACATTTCCGATTTTTAAAATGTTTTACAGGGAAGACACAATATGTAAAGATGTACATCTATTACCTAAAAACACATTAGCATATTCCACCATCTTTTATTTGTCCACCAACACCAGTAGCCATCACCAATTCGGCTAAACTAAGATATTTATAGCCTCTAACCAACAAAAAAACTCATTAGATGACAGTCTGATAACATATTTATGGTATGGGATAGGTTTTGTTAGAAAAAAGTGCATATTTCAGGTAGATGGCATAGTTTACAATTGCACCCACCATCACAAATGGACTAGAATAATTACAATGAGCAACGTGTTTACCTAACTACTAATCATCAAACATTTCGTAAAAATACACAGCATACACGAATCGAAAGACACAGATCCTGTGAATACAGACAATATTTCAGATTTTCTAAGTGTCTTACAGCGAAAACACAATAAATCGTTATATTAGCTTAGCACATAGCAATTAGCAGCCCAGCATTGATTCTAGCCAAAGTGAGCGATAAAAGTCAACATCGCCAAAAGATATTAATTTTTTCACTAACCTTCTCAGAATTCTTCCGATGACACTCCTGTAACATCACATTACAACATGCATATACAGTTTGATCGAAAATGTTTATATTTAGCCACCAAAATCATGGTTAGACAATGTGAAATGTAGACAAGCTGGTAAAGAAAACGTCCTTGCGCCACTTAGACAGTGATCTACTCTTATACATAAATACTCATAAACGTGACTAAAAAATATAGGGTGGACAGGGATTGATAGACAATTTAATTCTTAATACAATTGCGTTATTACATTTTTTAATTTATCCTTACTTTTCAATACAGTTTGCGCCAAGCGAAGCTACGTCAAAAAACATGGCGTCCTAAGCCACTAAAATGTTTCGACAGAAACACGATTTATCATAATAAAAATGTCCTACCTTGAGCTGTTCTTCCATCAGTATCTTGGGCAAAGGATCCTTTCTTGGGAGAAATCGTCTTTTGGTGGAAAGCTGTCCTCTTGCCATGTGGAAATGTCAACTACGTTCGGGATGAACTGAAAAGCGTGACCAACTTTTCACATCGTTGCAAAAATAAATGTCCCAAAATCGCACTAAACGGATATAAATTGCTATAAAACGCTTTAAATTAACTACTTTGTGATGTTTGTAACTCCTATAACGAGTGAAAAGATGACCGGAGAAATATAACAGGCTAAACTAACGCTTGGAACAGGAGAGGGTCGGTGTCTTCCACGCGCGTTACGCAGCAAGAAAAGACTTGCTAGCTAAAGGTTTTTTTCATTTGTAGGGCCTGTGAACGAGCAATCGAGCCCGTTGGAATCGTCATCACGTAAAGGCATCCAGGGGAAGACGTAAGAAGTGTCCGTATAGTCATAGCAACGACAGTGCCCGTTTAAATGACTTCAGAAAAGTGGCCAACGTTTCTCAAATCTGACTCCATGTCAGGGAAATTGCTGTAGAATGGGCTCTGTTCCACTTAGAGACAAAATTTCAACTCCTATAGAAACTATAGACTGTTTTCTATCCAATAATAATAATAATATGCATATTGTACGATCAAGGATTTTGTGGGAAGCCGTTTAAAAAATTAGCCACATTAGCATAAATAGTCTAAACAGCGCCCCCATCCCCAACAGGTTAATTAAAGTCATGATGAACACTAACCACGCTGCGCTTTGGTCCGATCCCTGCTACACCTCCTCTTCAGACGAAGAGGAGGAAATCTGCCGTTACAGTTAATCCCACCAAAGTGTCCGATTTCAAAAAGGCTTTACGACGAAAGCATACCATGCGATTATGTTAGGTCAGCGCTGCTATGGTGACCAGTGAGCTTAGATAAGGCTGGGCTTTACCTAGCAGAGACTTGTAGATGACCTGGAGCCACATGGTAACCACATTCTGGGTAAGATCTATTTGACATTTAAGGGCATGGTCTCCTGGAAAAATTCCTTGCAGATCCAGCAAACATTCCTATGAAAACGTTAAAGAATTACCTAATTAGACTGAAGGGAATGTTCTCTAAAGTTGTGGGAACATTTGTTGTTAGCTGGGTGTCTGTCAGTATCCTGAGTGGTTGAGACAAGGCACCTCTCAGGTCTACAGTACAGTAAGTTATGCTCTTTTTCACACCACACCAAAAATCCCCCAAAAAACAGAAGCTCTTCTCTCAGCGCTCTCGTCTGTTAGTACACCACATGTTGTCTGGTCTCTGACCAGTCAGCCCACATTTCCTGTTATTGTCTATTTTCTACTCCAATCATGAATCACCATCTAACCTTCACTTTCTTTTCTCCTACAATCATGAATCATCATCTACCCTGCACTTGAAAGTCCTCCTCACAAACTGCTGTCTCGCTCAACATACCCTGTGAACATACAGTCTTGACTTACTTGAATGGACTTATTGTTTTATGGGCCTCTAGATTGAAGATACAGTAGAATTATACCCCCATTTTTCCATTGGAAAAAACCCACAACATTTTAACAGTCCAGTTTCCTTCTCAAAAAGTGGATAGAGATCTCTCTCTCTCTCTCTCTCTCTCTCTCTCTCTCTCTCTCTCTCTCTCTCTCTCTCTCTCTCTCTCTCTCTCTCTCTCTCTCTCTCTCTCTCTCTCTCTCTCTCTCTCTCTCTCTCTCTCTCTCTCTCTCTCTTTCTCTCCCCTCTCTCTCCACTCTCTCTCCCCTCTCTCTCCCCTCTCTCTCCCCTCTCTCTGCCCAGCTAATAACAAATGTTCCCAGAACTTTAGAGAATGTTCCCTTAAGAGTCTCATCAGGTCATTAACTAACGTTTTCATAGG
The DNA here is from genome assembly GCF_029448725.1 of Salvelinus fontinalis. NCBI lineage: Eukaryota > Metazoa > Chordata > Actinopteri > Salmoniformes > Salmonidae > Salvelinus > Salvelinus fontinalis. Next base: position 5,573,290 of record NC_074666.1, on the reverse strand, counting down.
AATGTTCCTGTGAATTGCCAGGAATGTTTTCCAGAGACATTTCCCTTAATAATAATTAGAACTTACCTATAATGTCTTTACCATGTTCTCAGAACTTAATGTGTCTAGAACTTATTAATGTTCTAGACACATTTCATGAAAACGTTGCGAAAACATTAATGTGTCCAGTTTTCTGAGGGTTAGGAGAATATTCCATCAACGTCCCAGCAAACATAAACAGAAGATGGTTACCATGTTCTCAGAACGTAAGATATTAATGTTCTAGGCTAGGGCTGTGGCGGTCACAAAATTTTGTCAGCCGGTGATTGTCAAGCAAATAACTTGGTCTCACAGTAATTGACCATTAATTACCATAAACACATGAAGCAACCCCTGGCTTCCACACATAAATCTCCACACTTGCACTGATGCAGACCTTGGGAACATCCGCATTTTAAAAAGTCTAATAAATCCATGTAATAAATCCATCTAAACCTTCACAATAAATTCATGATTTATTTTAGACAGCTCTAAAGAAGCATTATATGAAGAAAATATAGTCAATCTATGTTACGCCCTGGCCTTAGTATTCTTTGTTTTCTTTATGTTTTTTAGTTAGGTCAGGGTGTGACATGGGGAATGTATGTGTTTTTGTAGTGTCTAGTGTAGTTGTCTAGTTATGTCTATGGCTGCCTAGATTGGTTCTCAATTAGAGGCAGCTGTGGTTCATTGTCTCTGATTGAGAGCCATATTTAATTAAGGCAGTCATAGGCATTGGGGTTTTGTGGGTAATTGTCTGTGTCTATGTTGCATGTTTGCACTTAGTCTTTGATAGCTTCACGTTTGTTGTTTTGTTTCGTTCTTCTTCTAATAAAGAGAAGATGTATTTTTCACACGCTGTGCCTTGGTCCTCTCTCTCTCCCATAGACGATCGTGAATCTATAGCATACTCACTGCACCACTCGGGGGTCCCAAGTGGCGCAGGGGTCTATGTCACTGCATCTCAGTGCAAGAGGCCTCACTGCAGTACCTGGTTTGAATCTACATCTCAAAATAGGGCTACTTAATGTTAGATCCCTCACTTCCAAGGCAGTTATAGTCAATGAACTAATCACTGATCATAATCTTGATGTGATTGGCCTGACTGAAACATGGCTTAAGCCTGATGAATTTACTGTGTTAAATGAGGCCTCACCTCCTGGTTACACTAGTGGCCATATCCTCCGCGCATCCCTCAAAGGCGGAGGTGTTGCTAACATTTACGATAGCAAATTTAAATAAAAAAAATAATACTGCATTTTTGTATTTTGAGCTACTAGTCATGAAATCTATGCAGCCTACTCAATCATATTTTTATAGCTACTGTTTACAGGCCTCCTGGGTCGTATACAGCGTTCCTCGCTGAGTTCCCTGAATTCCTATCGGACCTTGTAGTCATAGCAGATAATATTCACATTTTTTATGACTTTAATGTTCACATGAAAAAGTCCACCGACCCACTCCAAAAGGCTTTCGGAGACATCATCGACTCAGTGGGTTTTGTCCAACATGTCTCCGGACCTACTCACTGCCACAGTCATACTCTGGACCTAGTTTTGTCCAGTGGAATAAATATTGTAGATCTTAATGTTTTTCCTCATAATCCTGGACTATCGGACCACCATTTTATTACGTTTGCAATTGCAACACATAATCTGCTCAGACCCCAACCAAGGATCCTCAAAAGCCATGCTATAAATTCTCGGACAACGCAAAGATACAGAAAATACCCGAGCCCCGAAGCAAGCTTCCAGAAAACTGGAATGGAAATGGCGCCACACCAAACTGGAAGTCTTCCGACTAGCTTGGAAAGACAGTACCGTGCAGTATCGAAGAGCCCTCACCGCTGCTCGATCATCCTATTTTCCTAACTTAATTGAGGAATAAGAACAATCCAACATGCATTTTTAATGCTGTCGCAAAGCTAACTAAAAAGCAGCATTACCCAAGAGAGGATGGCTTTCACTTCAGCAGTGAAAATTCATGAACTTCTTTGACAAAAAGATCATGATCATCATTAGTGCCATTGGACCAGGCCTCTCTTGGAAAATAGATGCAAAGCTGTCATCAAGGCAAAGGGTGGCTACTTTGAACAATCTAAAATCTAAAATATATTTTGATTCATTTAACACTTTTTTGCTTATTATATGATTCCATATGTGTTATTTCATAGTTTTGATGTCTTCACTATTATTCTACAATGTAGAAAATAGTAAAAATAAAGAAAAACCCTTGAATGAGTAGGTGTGTCCAAACTTTTGACTGGAACTGTCTGTTCGGTTGATGGAATATTGATGGAATATTCTCCTAACATTCAGAAAACCGTACACATGAATGTTCTTGCAACTTTCCATGAAACCCGTCTAGAACATTAATGTTGTATATTCTGAGAACATTGTAAACACGATCTAGATAAGTTCTACTAGTTAACATGAAGGGAATGTTCTCCTAACTTTAACACCAAAACGTTCTACAAAAGTTATCCGAAGGTTTTTGTAAACATAGACAGAATGTTCCTCTAACTAAAGGAACACTGGACACTCAAACATTAGGGGAACATTACGGGTAACATTACAAAAACGTTCTCCCTCCGTAGAATTGTTAGCTGGGCATCAAGAAGAGAGATAAAATACTGTACTTGAAATCATAGAGCTACTCAATGAATCTCAATTACTTTATTTCTCAAATTATCATCTTTACATTTCTGTAGTACCATATTCTCAAAAACAGACCCATTTTTTTGTTCACATTTCTAAAGTCTTAACTAGCCTGTTTGTTTCCATCACCATCAGAGGGTGTTGTGTTGGTTTCCATCACCATCAGAGGGTGTTGTGTTGGTTTCCATCACCATCAGAGGGTGTTGTGTTGGTTTCCATCACCATCAGAGGGTGTTGTGTTGGTTTCCATCACCATCAGAGGGTGTTGTGTTGGTTTCCATCACCATCAGAGGGTGTTGTGTTGGTTTCCATCACCATCAGAGGGTGTTGTGTTGGTTTCCATCACCATCAGAGGGTGTTGTGTTGGTTTCCATCACCATCAGAGGGTGTTGTGTTCGTTTCCATCACCATCAGAGGGTGTTGTGTTTGCACCAGAGGGTTGTGACAGTTGGTGTATTGCGATTATGATGATACACCTGACAGCATGAAGGTAAGAGCCATTACAGAGAGAGGCTGGAGGAGGGGTTCTCCGGGCTGCATTTATCTTTCTCCCTGGGTGTAGGTAGCCGGGGGCGACAGGTACCCTAGTGGTTAGAACGTTGGGCCAGTCACCGAAAGATTGCTGGATCGAATCCCCAAGCTGGCAAGGTAAAAAATATGTCATTCTGGCCCTAAACAAGGCAGTTAACCCACTGATCCCTGCTAGGCCGTCATTGTAAATAAGAATTTGATCTTAACTGACTCACCTGGTCAAAAAAAAAAAAAATGAAGAGCTGCTGTAAGGGCAAGGAACATAAAAAGGAAAAATCTAAATATCTTTATGATCCTAGTGTAAGGGCTGTATAATCATAAAGTTGATTAGATTAGGAAACCAAGGTTATTAGAGAAGCTCATAGCTCCATAAGGAGAAATAGCCAATAGAAGTCCATTTAAACATCTCACTTTGAGTAGTGACGTGGTGCTTTTCTCTGTGATGGGAAACAAACGGGGAAATAACAAATGAGATAAGCCAACAGACCTGTCATTTAGTTTGGCCTGCTGACTTCTATAGACCAGGGTACACATTCTTAGAGTATCAGAGTAGGAGTGATATAGCATCATGTTTGACTTTTGTATCATCACAAATGTGATTATATAGACACGTGATCCTAGATCAGCACTGCTGCTCTGAGAAGCTTGTTAAATACGGGCTCAGAGAGAGTGACTGTGGACTTTGCAGCAGCAACTGTGTATCTGTGAAGCCTGTGTGTTGTGAAAACAGATCTGATGCAAGGCATTTAGGACAGATGGTATCTAAGGCAGAGGGTAGAAGGGAACCAGTGTGTCCAGTTCTGCAGTTCAGTGTGTGGCAGGGACACCAGGGTATCTGACTAGCTCAGACAGGTTTTCAGGACTGGCAAGGTGGGTCTCTCTGCTGTGTGAACACAATCTCATGTTGCTACAGCGTCAGTTAGGGGAAGTGACTGGTCCTACAGCGTCAGTTAGGGGAAGTGACTGGTCCTACAGTGTCAGTTAGAGGAAGTGACTGGTCTTACAGCGTCAGTTAGGGGAAGTGACTGGTCTTACAGCGTCAGTTAGGGGAAGTGACTGGTCCTACAGCGTCAGTTAGGGGAAGTGACTGGTCCTACAGCGTCAGTTAGGGGAAGTGACTGGTCTTACAGCGTCAGTTAGGGGAAGTGCCTGGTCCTACAGCGTCAGTCAGGGGAAGTGACTGGTCCTACAGTGTCAGTTAGGGGAAGTGACTGGTCCTACAGCGTCAGTTAGGGGAAGTGACTGGTCCTACAGCGTCAGTTAGGGGAAGTGACTGGTCCTACAGCGTCAGTTAGGGGAAGTGACTGGTCTTACAGCGTCAGTTAGGGGAAGTGACTGGTCTTACAGCGTCAGTTAGGGGAAGTGACTGGTCCTACAGCATCAGTTAGGGGAAGTGACTGGTCTTACAGCGTCAGTTAGGGGAAGTGACTGGTCTTACAGTGTCAGTTAGGGGAAGTGACTGGTCCTACAGCGTCAGTTAGGGGAAGTGACTGGTGCTACAGCGTCAGTTAGGGGAAGTGACTGGTCTTACAGCGTCAGTTAGGGGAAGTGACTGGTCTTACAGCGTCAGTTAGGGGAAGTGACTGGTCTTACAGCGTCAGTTAGGGGAAGTGACTGGTCTTACAGTGTCAGTTAGGGGAAGTGACTGGTCCTACAGCGTCAGTTAGGGGAAGTGACTGGTGCTACAGCGTCAGTTAGGGGAAGTGACTGGTCTTACAGCGTCAGTCAGGGGAAGTGACTGGTCCTACAGTGTCAGTTAGAGGAAGTGACTGGTCTTACAGCGTCAGTTAGGGGAAGTGACTGGTCTTACAGCGTCAGTTAGGGGAAGTGACTGGTCCTACAGCGTCAGTTAGGGGAAGTGACTGGTCCTACAGCGTCAGTTAGGGGAAGTGACTGGTCTTACAGCGTCAGTTAGGGGAAGTGCCTGGTCCTACAGCGTCAGTCAGGGGAAGTGACTGGTCCTACAGTGTCAGTTAGGGGAAGTGACTGGTCCTACAGCGTCAGTTAGGGGAAGTGACTGGTCCTACAGCGTCAGTTAGGGGAAGTGACTGGTCCTACAGCGTCAGTTAGGGGAAGTGACTGGTCTTACAGCGTCAGTTAGGGGAAGTGACTGGTCTTACAGCGTCAGTTAGGGGAAGTGACTGGTCCTACAGCATCAGTTAGGGGAAGTGACTGGTCTTACAGCGTCAGTTAGGGGAAGTGACTGGTCTTACAGTGTCAGTTAGGGGAAGTGACTGGTCCTACAGCGTCAGTTAGGGGAAGTGACTGGTGCTACAGCGTCAGTTAGGGGAAGTGACTGGTGCTACAGCGTCAGTTAGTGGAAGTGACTGGTCCTACAGCGTCAGTTAGGGGAAGTGACTGGTGCTACAGCGTCAGTTAGTGGAAGTGACTGGTGCTACAGCGTCAGTTAGTGGAAGTGACTGGTGCTACAGCGTCAGTTAGTGGAAGTGACTGGTCTTACAGCGTCAGTTAGGGGAAGTGACTGGTCTTACAGTGTCAGTTAGGGGAAGTGACTGGTCCTACAGCGTCAGTTAGGGGAAGTGACTGGTGCTACAGCGTCAGTTAGTGGAAGTGACTGGTGCTACAGCGTCAGTTAGTGGAAGTGACTGGGGATGGAGATGGGAGGGGATGGTCCTACAGCGTTAGGGGGAGGGTCCTACAGCGTTAGGGGGAGGGTCCTACAGCGTTAGGGGGGGGTCCTACAGCGTTAGGGGGAGGGTCCTACAGCATTAGGGGGAGAGTCCTACTGCGTTAGGAGGAGGGTCCTACAGCGTTAGGGGGAGGGTCCTACAGCGTTAGGAGGAGATCCTGGTCCTACAGACATAGAGACACGTTTTGTTTACTCAACTTCGTCAGGATGAGTCTGTCTGCTGCACATGACACGTGGAATGACACTTTGACATTTCAAAGAAAAGGCAGATCTCTGTGTGTCTGGGGTCTTTGATCTTGGGACTCTCAGTGCTACTTGGTGTAGGAGAGATTGTTTGTTGTTGAATGAGGAGAGGAGGATGAGGAGATGAGGGGAGATGGAGAGGGATGAGAGGAGGAGGGGTGGGATGACTTACGCTGTCCATTTGAGATGAGCTGTCTTTGACAGTAAAGTTAATAAATCAGTAGAGTTGTTGACTCACAGAGGCTTTGAGTAATATTGACTCAAAGCAACGCGGCTCTGTATCATTGTCTTTCATTCAGTTAATTTAGTCTGCCCGTCAATTCATCTTCCACAGTGCCCCACACTATGGCATTAGTGGTGAGATTTCAGATGCAATATCGAACAGTTTTTCCGTCAGACTAACTTACACATTCCCACTGAGGTGTTGGTGAGAAGACAGGAGTGCTCTGATAGGTAGATGTTCCTCTGACATCCAGTCTGGTGCCATGGTGGACTCTCTTACTAAGCTGGTCCATATAGTAGAAATAAATGACATTTTGATGAACATGTTTATGTATTACAGATGAAAAGGAAACATCGTACCACATTTGACTCATTTCTTCTTCTTCTTCTTCTTCTTCTTCTTCTTCTTCTTCTTCTTCTTCTTCTTCTTCTTCTTCTTCTTCTTCTTCTTCTTCGTAGTAGTAGTAGTAGTAGTAGTAGTAGTAGTAGTAGTAGTAGTAGTAGTAGTAGTAGTAGTAGTAGTAGTAGTAGTAGTAGTAGTAGTAGTAGTAGTAGTAGTAGTAGTAGTAGTAGTAGTAGTAGTAGTCGTCGTCGTCGTCGTCGTCGTCGTCGTAGTCGTAGTCGTAGTAGTAGTAGGTCCCATAACTTTTTTAGTCAATTAAGTGTTGATTGACACTTGAATTAATGTGTATAATTCTAACTAATATGAATTAACACTCTACATTGGTAAAGTGTACGCAGTGTCCTCTGTGAAGAGTATATTTTCAAGAGTAGGAGGAGTTTTTTTCCTTTTAATTATAACTTATACAGCAAAGAACATTTATCACAACGCTGAAGAAAAATACAGTAGCTCACATAGAGATAAAATGACAAGTTAATCCACAGAAGAGTTCTGAGGAAACAAAGAGCATTTACTTTGGCTTGGGCCTGAAGCTCCTCTTGTCACGTCCTGACCATAGAGAGCCTTTATTTTCTATGGTGGAGTAAGTCAGGGCGTGACTGGGGGGGTTAGTCTGGTTTATATTTTCTATGTGGAGTTCTAGGTTGTTTTTTCTATGTTTTCCACCTGTGGGTTTTGGGATATTGTTTTGTTTTGAGTTAGTGTTGTAGTCACAGTTCCTTTGTTTATTGTTTTGTCTTTGGCTAAAGTTTCACTTCTTTATTAATCATGTGGAACTCTACGCACGCTGCGCCTTGGTCCGTTAATTCTAAAAACGATCGCGACACCTCTCTCCTCTCCCCACTTACAAGCGTGCCACGAAAAAGGTCCATCCCCATTTCCAAGGCCCTGTCCACTGAGAGAGATCTGGCGAAACCAGGCATTTCACGTAAATACATTCACGATTTTCTACACAAAGCGGACGGTGGGTCATGTGCAAAGTATATGGTTATTGTAGGTAAGAGTAGTTTCTGAATGTGGCAATGTTAAGTGTCTCTGTCCCTCTCTCCCTCTCCATCTCTTCTTTAACAAGTATCCATGTTGCCATTCCGCTTGGGACTTGTTTTCAGTGTATTACGTCTCCAGTCAATTACCGGTGCAGAGTGTTTGTGTTTATCCTGTATTCCCATTTAACTAGCGAGTAAAGAACCGTTCTTGTGGTGCCCTAGATCCTAATGAGTTAATTGCTACATGATTCATTGAATCGTGTAACAATTAAACATATTTAGTTAATTAGTGAAATATCAGTGTTCAGATTAAATTTGGCATGCCATCCCGAGTCCTCTCCAAATACTACCACTGCACCATCGAGAGCATTCCTGACCGGCTGCATCACGGCCTGGTACGGAAATTGCTCCATCCACGACCGCAAGGCCCTCCAGCGGGTGGTGAAGATGGCCTCAGCACATTACTAACACCATGCTTCCACCCATCTATGATATCAACATGAAACGGTGCCTAAGGAAGGCCCGCAGCATCTAAGGAAGGCCCGCAGCATCTAAGGAAGGCCCGCAGCATCTAAGGAAGGCCCGCAGCATCTAAGGAAGGCCCGCAGCATCTAAGGAAGGCCCGCAGCATCTAAGGAAGGCCCGCAGCATCTAAGGAAGGCCCGCAGCATCTAAGGAAGGCCTGCAGCATCTAAGGAAGGCCCGCAGCATCTAAGGAAGGCCCGCAGCATCTAAGGAAGGCCAGCGGCATCTAAGGAAGGCCCGCAGCATCTAAGGAAGGCCCGCAGCATCTAAGGAAGGCCCGCAGCATCTAAGGAAGGCCAGCAGCATCTAAGGAAGGCCAGCAGCATCTAAGGAAGGCCCGCAGCATCTAAGGAAGGCCAGCAGCATCTAAGGAAGGCCAGCAGCATCTAAGGAAGGCCCGCAGCATCTAAGGAAGGCCCGCAGCATCAATGGAAGGCCCGCAGCATCTAAGGAAGGCCCACAGCATCTAAGGAAGGCCCGCAGCATCAAGGTCCCCACACACCCCAGCCACGAGCTGTTCACTCCGTTACCGTTGGGGAGACTGTAGCGGAGCATTTGGTCAGATACCAACAGGCTCTATCTACAAGCCATCAGACTGCTGAAATGGACTGATCACCTGCTCTGATTCTCCGCTCCTTAGCACACACACACACATATGCATCCATGCTACACACACACACATCACAACTGCTGCTACCAGACTCTTAATATTATTGCTAAACACTGCACAATTTAAACTCTTGCTCCCTAATCCCCCCTTCCCCAAAAACACGTGGAAATGTTGGTCTAAAAATTGTGCCTTCCTATAAAATGCTTATTCTATTCTACTGAGTCATTTACTTTGTTCATATTCTTATCTTTCATTATTTCTTATTGTTTTTGCATTGTCCAGAAGGAACCTGTAAGAAAGCATTTGGTTGGACGGTGCATACCATGTGTATCCTGTACATATGACTAATATTTTTTTTTACTTGAGACATCACAGAACGAATTCCAGTTCCTCAAATTCTAAATTCTATTATAATCACGTGCTTTTGTTTTTAAATTATACTCTCTGCTCTGTTTTCCCGCTTGAGGGGATTCTACTGAGTCTCCTCTGATGCATCTCTCCTCAACCTTCACGCTTCCTTTCTTCCTGCATTTTGATATCATTGTGAGATATGTTATTTCCTGCTTGAGAAGAAAGACCGTCACAGTGGGAGACCGTCTCGCTCTTTCTCTTTGTGTGGCGATGGAATGTTCTCTCTCTCTCTCTCTCTCTCTCTCTCTCTCTCTCTCTCTCTCTCTCTCTCTCTCTCTCTCTCTCTCCCTCTCTCTCCCTCTCTCTCCCTCTCTCTCCCTCTCTCTCCCTCTCTCTCCCTCTCTCTCTCTCCCTCTCTCTCTCTCTCTCTCTCTCTCTCTCTCTCTCTCTCTCTCTCTCTCTCTCTCTCTCTCTCTCTCTCTCTCTCTCTCTCTCTCTCTCTCTCTCTCTCTCTCTCTCTCTCTGGAGGCACTCCCCCAAATAATTAAATGCAGGAGTGACAAGCAGAGTGATTACAGCGAGAAGGAAGGTTCCCAGGTAGCAGATGCCAGGAGGAAATGTGGTGGTAAGAATACACACTAGGACCAAGGTCATAATGGTGGGGGGAAGTGCACTAAGACTAAGGTTATTATGGGGGGGGGGGGGGGCAGTGCACTAAGACTAAGGTTATAATGGGGGGGCAGTGCACTAAGACTAAGGTTATAATGGGGGGGGGCAGTGTGCAGTGCACTAGGACCAAGGTTATAATGGGGGGGGGGGGGCAGTGCACTAGGACCAAGGTTATTATGGGGGGGGGGGGGGGGGGGGTGCAGTGCACTAGGACCAAGGTTATAATGGGGGGGGGGCAGTGCACTAGGACCAAGGTTATTATGGGGGTGCAGTGCACTAGGACCAAGGTTATAAATGGGGGGGGGGGGGGGGGGGGCAGTGCACTAGGACGAAGGTTATTACTTGTTATTGAGGGCCTGGGGAAGAGAGGGAGTGGGACACTTCGATTTATGGAGAGGAAGATTAAAAAATGTAGATCCTTGTTAGGAACAAACAAGAAAGGAAGAGGGAATCCATCCAGGGAGAAGATATTGGGAAGGCCTTGATCTAGTTCTCTTCTTAGACAGGAGAGGTGGTCTGAGATAAGACATGGAATGGCCTCCACCTCGTGTTGGAAGTGGTCTGAGATAAGACATGGAATGGCCTCCACCTCGTGTTGGAAGTGGTCTGAGATAAGACATGGAATGGCCTCAACCCCTCTGGTGTGAGAGATGGTCTGAGATAAGACATGGAATGGCCTCAACCCCTCTGGTATGAGAGGTGGAATGAGTAACATGGTGGCCAGCCAGAGTGCCAGAGGACACATGAGTAGCTCTTGCACAAGAGATGACTGTGTCTGCATTGACATGCACAGACACAGGCATGCAGCCACATGGACAGGCATGCAGCCACATGGACAGGCATGCAGCCACATGGACAGGCATGCAGCCACATGGACAGGCATGTAGCCACATGGACACTGGACAGGCATGCAGCCACATGGACAGGCATGCAGCCACATGGACAGGCATACAGCCACATGGACACTGGACAGGCATACAGCCACATGGACAGGCATACAGCCACATGGACACTGGACAGGCATGCAGCCACATGGACAGGCATGCAGCCACATGGACAGGCATGCAGCCACATGGACACTGGACAGGCATACAGCCACATGGACAGGCATGTAGCCACATGGACACTGGACAGGCATGCAGCCACATGGACAGGCATGCAGCCACATGGACAGGCATACAGCCACATGGACACTGGACAGGCATACAGCCACATGGACAGGCATGCAGCCACATGGACAGGCATACAGCCACATGGACACTGGACAGGCATGCAGCCACGTGGACAGGCATGCAGCCACATGGACACTGGACAGGCATGCAGCCACATGGACAGGCATGCAGCCACATGGACACTGGACAGGCATGCAGCCACGTGGACAGGCATGCAGCCACATGGACACTGGACAGGCATGCAGCCACATGGACAGGCATGTGGCCACATGGACACTGGACAGGCATGCAGCCACATGGACAGGCATGCAGCCACATGGACAGGCATGCAGCCACATGGACAGGCATACAGCCACATGGACAGGCATGCAGCCACATGGACAGGCATGCAGCCACATGGACAGGCATGCAGCCACATGGACAGGCATGCAGCCACATGGACACTGGACAGGCATGCAGCCACATGGACAGGCATGCAGCCACATGAACAGGCATGCAGCCACATGGACAGGCATACAGCCACATGGACAGGCATGCAGCCACATGGACAGGCATGCAGCCACATGGACAGGCATGCAGCCACATGGACAGGCATGCAGCCACATGGACACTGGACAGGCATGCAGCCACATGGACACTGGACAGGCATGCAGCCACATGGACAGGCATGCAGCCACATGGACACTGGACAGGCATACAGCCACATGGACACTGGACAGGCATGCAGCCACATGGACACTGGACAGGCATACAGCCACATGGACACTGGACAGGCATACAGCCACATGGACACTGGACAGGCATGCAGCCACATGGACACTGGACAGGCATGCAGCCACATGGACACTGGACAGGCATACAGCCACATGGACAGGCATACAGCCACATGGACACTGGACAGGCATACAGCCACATGGACAGGCATACAGCCACATGGACAGGCATGCAGCCACATGGACACTGGACAGGCATACAGCCACATGGACAGGCATACAGCCACATGGACAGGCATGCAGCCACATGGACACTGGACAGGCATACAGCCACATGGACAGGCATACAGCCACATGGACAGGCATACAGCCACATGGACACTGGACAGGCATACAGCCACATGGACACTGGACAGGCATGCAGCCACATGGACACTGGACAGGCATACAGCCACATGGACACTGGACAGGCATACAGCCACATGGACACTGGACAGGCATGCAGCCACATGGACACTGGACAGGCATGCAGCCACATGGACACTGGACAGGCATACAGCCACATGGACAGGCATGCAGCCACATGGACACTGGACAGGCATGCAGCCACATGGACAGGCATACAGCCACATGGACAGGCATGCAGCCACATGGACAGGCATGCAGCCACATGGACAGGCATACAGCCACATGGACAGGCATACAGCCACATGGACACTGGACAGGCATGCAGCCACATGGACACTGGACAGGCATACAGCCACATGGACAGGCATGCAGCCACATGGACAGGCATACAGCCACATGGACACTGGACAGGCATGCAGCCACATGGACACTGGACAGGCATACAGCCACATGGACAGGCATGCAGCCACATGGACACTGGACAGGCATGCAGCCACATGGACAGGCATACAGCCACATGGACAGGCATGCAGCCACATGGACAGGCATACAGCCACATGGACAGGCATGCAGCCACATGGACACTGGACAGGCATGCAGCCACATGGACAGGCATACAGCCACATGGACTGGCATGCAGCCACATGGACAGGCATGCAGCCACATGGACAGGCATACAGCCACATGGACACTGGACAGGCATGCAGCCACATGGACAGGCATACAGCCACATGGACAGGCATGCAGCCACATGGACAGGCATGCAGCCACATGGACAGGCACGTAGCCAAATGGACAGGCAGGCAATTAGGCACATGGGCAGGCAGGGAGTTAGGCACATGGGCAGGCAGGCAGGCACAAACACACACACATTTAGATACGCACATGGACACAGTCACAGACACAGACACACACACACACACACACACACACACACACACACACACACACACACACACACACACACACACACATACACACACACACACACAGACACACACACACAAACACACAAACACACAAACACACACACTCACACACACTGGCCTGTACTCTGACACAGATGTCTGCCAGGTGCCGAGAAGTTCCAAACTTGTCAGAACAGCAGACAGCAGTGGAGAAACCAGATATGAATATTTATATCAACTAAATAGATGCCATTATTTATTATGCTAAAATGATGCTGTCCTTCTGGGAACAGTTTGATAAGGAGACAGCAATACACGTATATCAACACTGAAGTTATTTAACTTAGGGTCATTTTACATTAGTATTCTAACACCTTAATTAAACATCACACACCTTCTTTTAAAGTTGCAACATCAAACCTGCTTGACTTTTGAGCTTTTTAGTTTCACTTTCTTCACCAAGCTGAGACCTGCCTTGTACTGTATACAGTAGAGTGTTGGCTTGACAAAGGAACCTCTCAGTGGAATGAATGAGGGATATATCTGGCCATCAATAAGCTGCTTGGCTCAGTGCCTTCCATCCTGCTGGTGTACTCAGTTTAAAGCAGATTCATCAGCATCCCTGACTTACCAGTGGGTGGAGAGTGTGTTTCAAGTTTCACGTTTTTATTGTCACGTGCACTAACGCAGTGAAATGCCTCTCTTGTCTGCTCTTTCCCATGCAGTAATCACTATCAGTAGTACTATAAACAAAATCATTTTTAAAAAGTAAAGTGGAACAAAAACACATGAGGAATAGAAGAATGTTAACGTGGGGGGATTGGGGGGTTGTGGGGGGGTAGTGGTAGTGGCCAAAATGTTGCTGTTTTAAAGTAACTGCCCAGTGTTTCCAGTTTTCTATGAAATATGACCTATAATTACTTACAATGTGAGTGAAATTGTTTTCCTTACAAAACATGGTAATTAAGTATGATAAAAAGCAAGCAGCTTTTCTTTGCTGGAACACTGTGGGCGTACCAACAACAGAATGATGTGGGCGTACCAACAGCAGAATGATATGAATGCGATTAGAACGCTGATTGGCCAGCTCATCGTCCTCTAGAACGCTGATTGGCCAGCTCACCCTGCTGAGGAGTATTAAATCATATTTTAAAAGTTAGGGTTGGGATTTTTGAAGTGTTTTTTTCTCCATCTTATACTTTGGCCACAAATACAAGTATAGGACTAGTCAACAACATTATTTGGCTATGAGTTTCAAAGTTTCAAGTTTTAATGTTTAATTCACAAGTACAGTGAAATGCCTTTCATGCCAGCTCTAAATCCAGTAATGCAGTAATCAATATTAATGTATACTAAAAATAACAAGGTTGAACAAAAACACACAAGAAATAGAAAAAAGAAGAACAGGAGAATGTAAGTAAGCTATATACAGTCAGTTCCAGTACCATATTTACAATGTGCCGGGATACTGGAGTGATAGAGGTAGATATGTGTAGGGGTAAGGTGACAAGGCATCATGATGCATGATAAACAGAGTAGCAGCAGCGTATATGATGACTTTATGTGAGCGTGTGTGTAGAGTCAGTGTGAATGTGTGTGGTTGTTATATTTTTGTGTGTGTGTGTGTGTGTGTGTGTGTGTGTGTGTGTGTGTGTGTGTGTGTGTGTGTGTGTGTGTGTGTGTGTGTGTGTGTGTGTGTGTGTGTGTGTGTGTGTGTGTGTGTGTGTGTGTGTGTGTGTGTGTGTGTGTGTGTGTGTGTGTGTGTGTGCATAATACAAATGTGGGTCAAAGCAGATAGCCAAACCTGTTTAATCTCCTGAGGGGGAACAGGCGCTGTTGCGCCTTCTTCACGACTGTTTGCGTGTGTGTGGACCATTTTCTAGTCTTTAGTGATTGAATATGTGACCTTAGTGATGTGTGTGTATGTATGTAACCGCCTCCCCTAAAATGTGGACTCAGATTGGAAGAAGCTACATTATATATTCAAAAGTATGTGGACACCCCTTCAAATGAGTGGATTCGACTATTTCAGCCACACCCGTTGCTGACAGGTGTATAAAATCGAGCACACAGCCATGCAATCTCCATATACAACCATTGGCAGTAGAATGGCCTTACTGAAGAGCTCAGTGATTTTCAACATGGCACCGTCAGTTTGTCAAATTCCTGCCCTGCTAGAGCTCTCGCGGTCAACTCTAAGTGCTGTTATTGTAAAGTGGATATGTCTAGGAGCAACAACGGCTCAGCTGCGAAGTGGTAGGCCACACAAGCACACAGAACGGGAACGCAGAGTGCTGAAGCGCATAGCGTGTAAAAATCGTCTGTCCTCAGTTGCAACACTCACTACAGAGTTCCAAACTGCCTCTGGAAGCAACGTCAGCAAAATTTTAATTTTATTTATTGTTTTATTTAACCTTTATTTAATTAGGCAAGTCAGAAAAAAATCTTATTTACAATGACGGCCTATCAAAAGGCAAAAGGCCTCCTGCGGGGACGGGGGCCTGGGATTAAAAATACAAAAGAAATACAATATAAATATAGGACAAAACACACATCACAACAAGAGAGACAACACAACACTACATAAAGAGAGACCGAAGACAACAACATAGCAAGGCAGCAACACATGACAACACAGCATGGTAGCAACACAACATAACAACATGGTAGCAACACAACATGGTAGCAGCACAAAACATGGTACAAACATTTTTTGGGCACAGACAATAACTGTTCGTCGGGAGCTTTATGAAATGGGTTTCCTTGGCCGAGCAGCCGCACACAAGCCTAAGATCACCATGGGTAATGCGTCGGCTGGAGTGGTGTAAAGCTCGCCGCCATTGGACTCTGGAGCAGTGGAAACGCGTTACCTGGATTGATGAATCACGCTTCACCATCTGGCAGTCTGAAGGACGAATATGGGTTTGGTGGATGCCCCAATGCATAGTGTCAACTGTAAGGTTTGGTGGGGAAGAATAATGATCTGGGGCTGGTTTTCATGGTTCGAGCAAGGCCCCTTAGTTCCAGTGAAGGGAAATCTTAACTCTACAGCATACGATGACATTCTAGACTATTCTATGCTTTCAACTTTGTGGCAACAGTTTGGGGAAGGCCCTTTCCTGTTTCAGCAGGACAACGCTCCCGATCACAAAGCGAGGTTCATACAGAAATTGTTTGTCGAGATAGGTGTGAAGAACTTGGCTGGCCTGCATAGAGCCCTGACCTCAACCCTATCGAACATCAGTGCCCGACCTCACTAATGTTCTTGTGGCTGAATGGAAGTCCCCGCAGCAATGTTAAAACATTTAGTGGAAAGCCTTCCCAGAACAGTTGAGGCTGTTATAGCGGCAAAGGGGGGACCAACTCCATATTAATGCCTATGATTTTGGAATGAGATGTTCAATGAGCAGGTGTCCACATACTTCTGGTCATGTAGTGTATTAGGTTTTAATCATGTTTGAAGGTAGAGTCTACGATATGCCGTAGATACTCTTAGTTGTTTGCGGAAATGTACCCACTATACTGTTTCCTTTGTACTGTACATTTAAAGGGCAAGGTTAAACTTGTTTTGGTCCTGTGGCTACCATGTTGTGAGAGCGAAAAGCAAACCCGTGGACGTGCGCAGATACTGTGTGTGACTGTGTGAGAGTATATTCTTGCATCTTGCTCATTGTAATATCTGCTGTGCTGCTCGTGGTGATGTCATTTGACTGAGTCTACCTTCAACGAGGGGTTTCTAAGTAGTATGCTATCTAAACAGCATGTCCTCCAACCAACAGTAAGATCACAGGGCCATTTGAACATATTTCACTTTTTTTATTTTTTATTTAATGAACCTTTATTTAACTAGCAAGTCACCTACCTGCGATCTGAAACAGGAAACAGGAAATAGCGTGTTTCCACCCGACTGGTTCTGTGCTGCATCAGTGCGAAAAGAAAACATACTGTATACTGTTGGTAGCTCACAGTTCAAAGTTTTTGACCTGAAGAACAGAACAATTTGGATTTAAGAGGCATTCAGTCACTCTTGGATGACAAACGGAAGTTTGTAGAAAATAGCTTCTCTGTTGTTAAAAACCAAACAATGCAGAATGCAACAAATCAAACCGTAGTGCACCAGGAAGACATGCGGGAAACTCACAAGGCCATGGACAATCCCATCCATGAGAAGAGTGACAATTGAAGTCCTCAATCCACATGTTTCTATAGTGGTTTGGACCAGATGAAGGCCAAAAGGTAACTGATTGCCTCAGAAAACAGATCATAATCCGTCCCTTCAAAGGCCACTAAGTGAAAAACACATTTGACAGCGTAGGTTTTGGGGTGACATTTGAGATGGGATGTGTGTCTGTCGGCTTATCTCTTCGGTTGGCAGCCAAAAAGCCACTGCTGCGTGCAATCACTGGGGAGTGCACAAGAACAAGATTGGCACCGTGTGACTCTCTTGAAAAACTCCTTCAGAATTACACACTTCACTCCTCTAGCCGTCCTCTAGCCGTCATGTTACTTACAACAAAAGAGCAGAGCCAGGTATAAGGTATTTGATGTACTAGTAATCTGGTTTCCAAGTAAACACAGTCACTGATGAATCCATTTGGCTCATGTTAGACTCTAAACCCAAAAGTAACATGTCAGGTGTTATCGTTACAGATTCTTTATGTCCATCGTAATTCAGACAAAACAATTGAAAGTGGCTTTTGACTTTTCTCTTCATTTTAATCTACTCTACGGTAAAGCGTAAGACTTGGAGACCTCATTTATACAATTGAAAGCGTATAGGTATTTGAAGGCCTGACTTTGTGGCTGTGCAACTCTGCAGAGCTTCCTCCAGAACAAGATTCATGATGAAAAACGCAAACATGCCCATTTTCTGTGCCTCGGAGAAGCCTCCTGTATTTGTTGTGCTATTTGTCAATTTTATATGGCTGCAACAGCAGTAATAACCAACTTTTATTGTGATTACAAAGAAAGTGTCAAATATAAAACTGTCAATGGTAAAAAAAAGACTCCAGTTTTGTGTTTTTTGTGAGGTAACAAAGCCATTTTTATGTGTATTACAAGGGCATGAAATTCCCATGGCAGCAAGTCTAACAAGCAGTGGCGAACTTACCATTAGGCAGAAGAGGAAATTGCCTCAGGCTTCACATCATCAAGGGGCCTCGTGAGCTGGGCATAATTCAAGTAAAAAGTACTAGTAGGCCTAATCAAAACTAAAACAAAAGGTATCCGCTTGAGGCCCCCCCCATGCCTTGCTAGAGGCCCCCCCATGCCCCGCTCGAGGCCTCCCCCATGCCCCGCTCGAGCCCCCCCCCCCCCCCCCCCCATCCCTGCTAGAGGCTCCCCTGCTCGAGGGCACCCGCTGTCGTGTGCTGCCCCCATGCCCCGCTAGAGGCCCCCCCATGCCCCGCTAGAAGCCCCCCCATGCCCCGCTAGAGGCCTCCCCCATGCCCCGCTAGAAGCCTCCCCCATGCCCCGCTAGAGGCCTCCCCCATGCCCCGCTAGAGGCCTCCCCGATGCCCCGCTAGAGGCCTCCCCCATGCCCCGCTAGAGGCCTCCCCCATGCCCCGCTAGAAGCCTCCCCCATGCCCCGCTAGAGGCCTCCCCCATGCCCCGCTAGAGGCCTCCCCCATGCCCCGCTAGAGGCCTCCCCCATGCCCCGCTAGAAGCCTCCCCCATGCCCCGCTAGAGGCCTCCCCCATGCCCCGCTAGAGGCCTCCCCCATGCCCCGCTAGAAGCCTCCCCCATGCCCCGCTAGAGGCCTCCCCCATGCCCCGCTAGAGGCCCTCCCCATGCCCCGCTAGAGGCCCTCCCCATGCCCCGCTAGAGGCCCTCCCCATGCCCCGCTAGAGGCCCTCCCCATGCCCCGCTAGAAGCCCCCCCCATGCCCCGCTAGAAGCCTCCCCCATGCCCCGCTAGAAGCCTCCCCCATGCCCCGCTAGAGGCCCCCCCCATTTCCCGCTAGAGGCCTCCCCATGCGCCGCTAGAGGGCTCCCCTGCTCGAGGGCACCCGCTGTCATGTGCTGCTCACCTCATCGCTCTCATTCCCTCTTGTTTCAGCAGGTTGGTTCAGCGGCAGCAAAATCTACGGGAAGCTTTAAAGTTGCATAGGAAATGGGAAGGGAGGGGGGTTTTGCCAGGCCACTGTGCCCAGGTTATTTGTTGGCCACATGGTTGACAAAAAAGGCCTTCAAAAAAAGTTCATGAATTCATACAGCCAAATAATAATTATTAATAGATCAATAATGTGGATATCATAAGGTGAATGCACCAATTTGTAAGTCGCTCTGGATAAGAGCGTCTGCTAAATGACTTAAATGTAAATGTAAATGTATCCCATACATATACATATATTTCATATTAATATAATCCAAGCATTTCTAATAATAGTCAAAACAAGTGTCATTAATCACCCATGGTTCATAATAAAGGACTATTCCACCCTGAGTTCCTGTGCTATGATTGCAAACATGACTTTAATTGAAAGGAAACCGCAGAGAAAAAAAAAGAAAGAAATACAATTTTACCTGAAAAATTACCAAAATGAACGCATTTCTATATTAAAGAGAATAATAATACTGCCACCGTTGTCAAGGAAGAGGACATGTACTGTATGTGTAGCCCATGTATCTGATGCTGTCTGGACAAAAAGACTGTGGCATGTCATACTATTTTTGACCAGACAGCATCAGATACGTGGGCTACATATAGTAAGACAGAGGGGCGCTGTTTCGCTCGCCCGGATGCTTTCTCCGGTGAGATAGTTTCAACCACTTGCGAATTGAAGGAATGTTGGCAGGTGTATGATGTACTGTTGGGATGCTGTAATGATCTTGGATGAACATGCGAATGTGACCTACTTTTAGAAGTGATTTGTTTTGACAATCAGATGAAAACATAATGACTGGTTGTGTTCAGGGCACATTAAAATCAAGTCAAATGTTATTGGTTTCAAACACATATTTAGCAGATGTTAGTGTAGGTGTAGGGAAATGCTTGTGTTCCTAGCTCCAGCAGTATTATCTAACAATTCACCACAATACACACAGATCTAAAAGTAAAATAATGGAATTAAGAAATATATAAATATTTGGATGAGCAATGTCGGAGTCCAGAGAATAAATATGTATATGTGATGGGATTTATAGACATTATGGTCAGTATGTGGATAGACTATTTAGTGTATGTAGAATATGTAGGATAGAATAGTCTATATAGAGCAAGTTGAATTGAATTGCTTTTAGAATACAGTATATACATATGAGATGACTTAAGCAGTATGTAAAAATTATTAAAGCGACTAGTGTTCCATTATTAAAGTGACCAGTAATTCCATGTCTATGTACGGAGGGGAGCAGCCTCTAAGGTGCAGGGTTGAGTAACCAGGTGATAGCCGGCTTTTGACAGTAACTAAGTTATACATTGATGAGCTTGGAGGGTACGATGGTGTTGAAGGCTGAGCTATAGTCAATGAACAACATTCTTATATAGGTATTCCTCTTGTCCAGATGGGACAGGGCAGTGTGACGGCGTTTACCACGATCCTTAACTAGCATCTCAAAGCACGTTGATGACAAAAGTGAGTGCTACGGAGCAACAGTAATTTAGTTCAGTTACCTTTGCTTTCTTGGGTACAGGAACAATGGTGGACATCTTGAAGCAAGTGGGAACAACAGACTGGGATGGGGAGAAATTTAATATGTCCGTAAACACTCCAGCCAGCTGCTCTGCACATGCTTTAAGGACCCGGCTAGGGATGCCGTCTGGGCCGGCAGCCTTGCGAGGGTTAACACGCTTAAACGTCTTACTCACGTCCCCCATGGAGAACGAGAGCCCACAATCCTCGGGGGCGGCCCGCGTCAGTGGCACTGTGTTATCCTCAAAGAGGGCGAAGGTGTTTAGCTTGTCCGGGAGCAAGACATTGGTGGACGCGATGTGGCTGGTTTTCCCTTTGTAATCCTTGATTGTCCCTGCCACATATGTCTTGAATGAACATATTCCCAGTCACCTTGCCATGGTTAAATGCGGTAATACATTTTCACAGTTAAATTACATGTCTTCGCTATAAAACCCATACACACAGACACTTTAGGAACTGAATCAAAATGTCGAAAGAATGTAAACGTAAGTCATTTAAATGCTATAATCTAACCTGATTATCCAAATCTACAGGGATACATTTCTAGGATAGAGAGGTATTTAATATGCAACGGGTCACAAATAAAACACTTCTCCCGTTCACTCACACTCTCTCTTTCCACCAGAGATGTGAGCATTATCACTAACAAACTACCCCTTGAACTACTTCTGCTGAATGTATCCATCACGATCACGATGAAATGGCAACAAAAACAACATACTGAAACACATCAGCAACTGTTAGCTTTGAAGAAACGAGTCCACCCACACTTTTAAAGATTTTGCTCATTATTATCAGAGAAGTGATAAGAAGTCGCTGCACATAAACCAGGGCTGTATTCTAATTAGCACCCTATTGCCTACACAGTGCAATACTTTCAACCAGATCCCTATGGGCCTTGGTCAAAAGTAGTTCACTATATAGGGAATATGGTGCTATTTGGGACACATGCCAGAAGATCTCCTGAGGTAATGCCTTTGATTATGCATTCAGATTTGTTTACAGATAAGAAATGTTGAAATGATTATTTTTTAATTGCACTGTCTTGTTTTGAGAACTTCATTGACTATGAAATTCAATATTTCATTAGTTTACTTAATCGATGATGAACATGAATCTGAAACATTTTGCTGGTTACTGCTGGTTTACACTCATGAGATTAAATAAGATTGGTTTAATTGGAGCCAACATAACACAACAACATGAATGGAAGATCTCCATGTTACCTGATGGGGGCAGTAGGCCTACAGTATGTGGTTGGAAGATCTCCATGTTAACTGATGGGGGCAGTAGGCCTACAGTATGTGGTTGGAAGATCTCCATGTTACCTGATGGGGGCAGTAGGCCTACAGTATGTGGTTGGAAGATCTCCATGTTAACTGATGGGGGCAGTAGGCCTACAGTATGTGGTTGGAAGATCTCCATGTTATCTGATGGGGGCAGTAGACCTACGGTATGTGGTTGGAGGATTTCCATGTTATCTGATGGGGGCAGTAGGCCTACAGTATGTGGTTGGAAGATCTCCATGTTAACTGATGGGGGCAGTAGGCCTACAGTATGTGGTTGGAAGATCTCCATGTTATCTGATGGGGGCAGTAGACCTACGGTATGTGGTTGGAGGATTTCCATGTTATCTGATGGGGGCAGTAGGCCTACAGTATGTGGTTGGAAGATCTCCATGTTACCTGATGGGGGCAGTTGAAATGTTACTGATAGTCTGTAGAGCATCTACAGATGGACTATCCAAATAAAGTGTTAACAATTAGTGTGCATTGCACATACCATATTTTTATAAACATAATGCACTCTCAATCACATTTCTTTACCTATTCACTAATTATATTTCACTCTGCCAACAGACAATGATATACATCATAATTCCACATCAGATTAATTTCATTATTTAATTGCTATAAATATGATGAATATGTTCAGTCATTATACAGTCATGTTACTAATCTCCAGTGTGTTAAACGTGTTCGGTAGAATCAAAATGAGCTCCTATGTGGACGTGGGGCTCAAATAGCAAAAACAGACTGGTTCTCAGGCTAACATGCCACTCCTTGTACAAACACATCTTTGGCACATGCCATGGAGTACAATGAGTGCAATGTTAGCTAAACAGAGACTGGTAACCAGGCTAGGGCTCAGAATGTTGGGTCTCAAAATGTTGGTGATCACACATGTTCTTATTGTGGTTCCATGGTGACCAGCACGGCTTTGGTTCTGGATCGCTAGATGTCACGGTGACTTGTAAAGCCCCTAGAAATGTAACTAACTAACTAAATTCAGACAAGGACACGTCTGTTAATTATTTGTCTTTTAATTTAACCTTTTACTGCAGTGGGCTAAATCGGGGTCACACAGAGTGTTTCTTGGTAGTCTTAAATCTATTTTGAAACAAAAGTATCCCCCTCACACACATGGTTAAGGGTTTAAAAAAAGAACACACCTGTACCATGTGAAATATAGAATTGAAATGTATTACATTTTGAGTTTGCATCCCAATATTACACTTTATACATATCACAGATGACTGAAATATAACAAAACTGTTAGAGATAGAAACATTGGATTTTCAGCAGGGTTTTTTAAAATAATGTTTATTAATTATGAAATTATGAAAAATATGGATTACATTCCAACAATGAGACCACTAAGTCATTTGACTGCTGGAAAGGGCTACATCTTCCTGAGTTGAATATTAAACCACAAATCTATACCATCATCTTATTTTGCTCTGTGTTACATCATCAACTCTACCATCAGTGTGTCTCGGAGCCTTTCAGGTTCAAAACGTGGGAAAGAAGTGGGCTGCTGTTCTTGTTATGATCAAGTGAATGGAAATTACAACTTTTTAATTAGAGGGGTTATGCAGGGTGTGTCTCAGGAGGGGTATCGACAGGTGTCATGGAGAACGACAAGCGGATAGGAGGGATTACTGGGATATTACTGGACCTCTCTAATGAGCAGAGACCAGAACCAATACCAGTCAGACAGTAAATCGCAACCCTTTACCGGTCCTCTATAAACCAAATGCAAATTACATGGTCTGATGGTCTCTGTGTGCCTCTATAGTCTCTCTCACACACACACACACACACACACACACACACACACACACACACACACACACACACACACACACACACACACACACACACACACACACACACACACACACACACACACACACACACACACACACACACACACACACACACGCATATATACACAAACTATGGATATTATGTCTCTCTGTCAAACCATGAGAAATCTCTTCCAATCCTCCCAATGGGCCATACTCCTGTCCTCTTTTCAAAATCCTCCTCATCTCGTGGAGCTACCCTTACAAAAATTTGCAGTTTCACATGTGAAATAGCAGTTTTCACATGTTGAGCTGAAATTCCACATGTATTACATTTATAGTTGACATAATAACACCACCTTTTCACATGTGAGAAGAATAACACGTTTTCACCTCACATGTGAATTGCAGTTGCACGTGAAATTTGCTGTTCCACATGTTAAACACGTTGATGTGAACATCGGATATGCAGTTTCACATCTGAAAAACGTTCTCATGTGAAAATCTCAAGTTCACATGTGGAATTGCAAGTTCACATGTGAAAATCATATTTGCAGTTACACATGTAAGAAACATTCACATGAAAACCTAACTTTCACATGTGGAATTGCAAATTCACATGTGGTGGAGAAATAGTGTTAACATGTTGCAGTAGAAATGTTTCGGCAAATGGAATTGCAAATTCTGGATTGGCATTTTGTAAAAGGGTAACAGCCTTCCCAAGTATAATAATTCAAGTGTGTTACAAATAATGATTTGTTATTTCTGAGCCATCCATTCGGAGTGTCACTGCTGCAGGTACACACCTTTCTTCTTCAATCGTTTGTGAGTGACTGTTGGAAGAAGCAGAAAGGAACAGAGGAGCTAGTGCTCAGTGTGTCTTTATTTATCATTTTTAACATGTTCAAATTATTGCTGTCAGAGTTAATAATCAGTTAACTCACGTTAACTCTTGTAATTTTTGGACACAATTTTTTTTAAACGCATTGCCTCAAAGGGTTGAAAATACACTGAAAATGTCCAAAGTGCATAATATATGTAGGTAAAAACAACAATGTCAAAACAAGTTGACTTGGAGGTTAAAGAAAGTGTGTTGATCACTTTACCTGATTTGGCTAACCTTTACTTTGGACAAAACCTTAACTGCACTATTTTTGTAATCTTAAATTACAGCTCAATTTGATCAATTTTCATCACAGCAAATCCTGCGATGACACTCGATTACGTTTGAATCGTTTGAAAGCCCTAGTTGACATTACAATGTGAAAAATAAATCTTTCACACTAAATTACATTCAAATCAGCATTGAAAAAAGGCACAAGTTTAAGTTTGTTCCACCTGAGTCAAGTCAGAGACCACTATGATGACACACCAAATGTGTTTGATGGATTGGGGATACTATTGCTCAATCTAATTTATGCTGATTAAAAACCATAGGCCAAATGGACACATACTCAAACTCGTACACTTTTAATACACTTAAATGGGCAATCTGTAGTTGCTAAAATACATTTTTGTTGACTTATAAATTAAGTATATTGTGGCAAAGAATGGGGTCGAGTGATAAATGGCAGATATGTGAGAGCAGAACTAATAAACGGGCTCTGCCCGATCACTAAAATGGCCACCCCGATCAGAACTACAGATCACAAAATGGCCGGATGCCAAAACTACAAGTCCCAGAAGCAGGGAGAACCTCAGAAGGTGGAGCCGACACACAGATAAAGGGTCAAGAAAAACCAGGAAGAGGAAGAGAGGGCTGGAAGGATCTATGAACCGTAGAGAAAGAGACAATAGATATTGGCTGGATTTACCGTGTATGAGCTGGACTGTTTTGGACTTACCTGTTGGCGTTTAGACCTGGACCTACCGAGAACCCGATTCGTGTACCGAACCCTGCTATCCTTGACCTTGCCTACGACCTGGGTGGACCAGGACAGAGAAACAAACACACAGGTTCTGTCCTGTTCGTAAAGAACTCTCCTTCTGGGGTAATTTGGTGACAGTCTCCCACTTAATTTGTGACAAACGCTTATAACCTTGAAGAGGTTTGCCACACGTGCTGGAGAATGTGGGCATATGGACTAACCATTCCGCAGGTTAGGTAAAAAAATAAAAGTTCAGTTAGCACTCCAAAGGGGAGTCAGGTTTTTTTTGTGGCTTTGTTTGGTTAGGACAGTTTCTCAGGGAAATGAGTATGGAGGGAGCCATACAGGCCCTGTTACAAGCGGCGGCCACCCAACAAGAAACAACTAGAGCTCAACAAATAGCTCATCAGGATGCAATGCGAATGTACCAGGACACGTTACAGGTCCAGCACCGCGCCAACCAGCTGCTCAGAGAAGAGCAAGAGAGAAACACCCGGGAGTTAACTTCTACTTCATCACAATCCCGGATCCGGGAGCACCCCCATCAGTAAAAAAACTGACTAGCATTGCCTAGCATAGCGTCACAAGTAAATACTAGCATCTAAATATCATTAAATCACAAGTCCAAGACACCAGATGAAAGATACACATCTTGTGAATCCAGCCATCATTTCTGATTTTTAACATGTTTTACAGGGAAGACACAATATGTATTTCTATTAGCTAACCATGATAGCAAAAGACACAACTTTTTTTTCCCTCCATTTTTTTCCTGCATAGGTAGCTATCACAATTTCGACCAAATAAAGATATAAATAGTCACTAACCAAGAAACAACTTCATCTGATGACAGTCTGATAACATATTTATTGTATAGCATATGTTTTGTTAGAAAAATGTGCATATTTAAGGTATAAATCATAGTTTTACATTGCAGCCACCATCACAACTCTCACCAAAGCAACTAAAATAACTATAGAGACCAACGTGAATTACCTAAATACTCATCATAAAACATTTATGAAAAATACACAGCGTACAGCAAATGAAAGACAAAGATCTTGTGAATCCAGCCAATATTTCAGATTTTTTTAAGTGTTTTACAGCGAAAACACAATATAGCATTATATTAGCTTACTACAATAGCCAACCACACAACAGCATTGATTCAAGCCAACAATAGCGATAACGAATAAACCAGCAAAAGATATTAATTTTTTCACTAACCTTCTCAAACTTCTTCAGATGACAGTCCTATAACATCATATTACACAATACATATAGAGTTTGTTCGAAAATGTGCATATTTAGCGGCACAAATTGTGGTTATACAATGAGAATAGTAGCCAAGCTGCCAACAAAATGTCGGGAGAAATCTTGGGAGAGGCACCTAATCTAATCAGTAACTAATCATAAACTTGACTAAAAAATACAGGTTGGACAGCAAATGAAAGATACATTAGTTCTTAATGCAACCGCTGTGTTAGATGTTTAAAATTAACGTTACTACGACATACAGCGTTCGTTAACGCGAGACCGCACCGAAATTAATGGCGGAAAAATAGTTTTACATTTTTCAACAGAACAACGAATTAACATCATAAATACTTCTTACTTTTTGATGAGCTCCCATCAGAATCTTGGGCAAGTTGTCCTTTGTCCAGAGGAATCGTTGCTCGGTTGTAGATTGTCGCCTTCAACTTTGGAATTAGCAGTAAACATTAGCCATGTTGCGAAGACGTGTCCAACTCACTATAACGCAGCACTAAGAAATATCCGAAAATCGCAATATACTGATATAAACTGATATAACTCGGTTTAAAATAACTACATTATGATGTTTTTAACACCTATATCGAATAAAATCAGAGCCGGATATATCTAAGGCCTATAACGGGAGCTTTCCAGAACGCAATCCTGAGGTCTGTCTTGCGTCATGGCGAATGAAGAAAAGACTGGACCCCACGTTCCCAGACCCTTTATATGGCCTCAGATCTGCCTAGCAACTCCATTCCAATTGTCACTATTTGCTGACATCTAGGGGAAGGCGTATGCAGTGCATCTCGACCAATAGAAGACAAGCAAATTAATAAACTGACCTCAGAACAGCTTGTCTGATTTCAGATTTCTCACTTCCTCACAGGAAAATTTCTCCAACTTGAGTTCTGTTTTACTCACAGATATAATTCAAACGGTTTTAGAAACGAGTGTTTTCTATCCAATAGTAATAATAATATGCATATTGTACGAGCAAGAATTGAGTACGAGGCAGTTTAATATGGGAACGAAATTTTTACAAAGTGAAAACAGCACCCCCTATTGAGATTAAGAGAAGGCCTAAAGGGGCTAGCGGACCAAATTGGGGCTCAATTACCAGCTGCAAACACCCAGAGGCGGGCCAATCATTTTCTTCAAAAAATGACAGCACAGGATGATGTGGAAGCATATCTTTCCACCTTCGAAAGGACTGCAGAGAGGAGAAGTGGCCGAAAGAAGAATGGGCAGGGCTTCTGCCACCATACCTGGCAGGGGACGCTCAAAAAGCGTATTTTGACCTGGAGTTGAAAGATGCACAGGATTACGATAAACTAAAGGGAGAGATTCTGGCTAGACTGGGAGTGACCGATACTGTTAGGGCAAACCGCTTCCACCAGTGGTCCTACCGATCTGGACAACCTCCCCGAACACAGATGTTCGACTTGATTCACCTGGAAACCTGGGAACACCAATCCACCCCGTATACTAGTGTCATAGAGCACGTCACGGCAATGCAAGACAGGATAGCCACAGTCATGCCCATCGTCTGAGAGTACATGAGACAAGCACAAGAGCACCAGCGGCACACTTATAACCGGCAGGCTACCCTGAGGGAATTTCAACCGGGAGATAAGGTGTTAGTGCTGATCCCCACGGTAGAGTGAAAACTACTAGCCACATGGAAAGGACCATATGAAG
Organism: Salvelinus fontinalis; assembly: GCF_029448725.1. Classification (NCBI taxonomy): domain Eukaryota; kingdom Metazoa; phylum Chordata; class Actinopteri; order Salmoniformes; family Salmonidae; genus Salvelinus; species Salvelinus fontinalis. The sequence goes on along the minus strand of NC_074666.1, from coordinate 5,544,680 downwards.
TACTGGAGAGAATAGGAGGAGTTAATTATCGGATCCGACAGCCAGGTCGACGGCCACAGGAATAGCCAGTTAGCTTGAGTGCTTGACTGCCGTTATGAGGTCAGAATGTTCGGATCAACCCTACTCATCAACCAGAGTGTTGTGTGCGCTCTGAACACACCGAGAGCGAAATGCTCTGAATTTATGAACAGACAATCTGACAGCACAGTTGCAGTCACCAATGCTCTGGATAACATAACAGCCTAACCAGCTCTGCTAGGGCGAGTAATGTTCAGTGAGCTGTTCTCTCATTTGTGTTTGTAAGCAGCTAGCAAGTTAGCTTGGGTGCTTGACTGCAATTTGTTTAATGTATTTTTTTAAAATTATTTTTATGAACAAAACAAATACAAAACAGAAATATACAAACAACAGTATTTTAACCAAACAGACGGTATGACATACATTTTCAATTTGTCAAAAAGTTTTATGTTATGTATTGCTTTTCAGTTTTTACACTTACTGATAATTTCAAAACAATATTTAAATTCTATGTTATACAATATACATAATATCAGAATCATTCAAATTAACATTAATAGTAGTTTATTTTCAAATAAAATCTTTAAACTCACTCCAAAATCTTCTGCAATAAGAACAGTCCCAAAATAAATGGACAATAGTCTCTTGATCACAACCACAAAATACACATTTGTTATCAATATCTATTTAGAATCTGTGTATAATAAAGGTCTTTACAGGGTTGCTTGACTGCTGTTATTACAAACCGCTCGGATCAAACCTTAAAGAGATGGGTGGGGCTAAAGCTTAAGAGGGTGTGAAAGATGTTCAATGGGTGTAGACAAAGAAGGGCTCTCCAGTAGTAATAGCAAGACATTTAAAGGCCATTTTCTCAAAAGTGAATTTACAAGTTTATCAACTTTCAAAGCAAAAATGACTTTCCCATTGTTCCTCAAATGCAGTGTATGATATACCATTTTGGAGCTCTGAGTCTCTAATTTTATCCAATGTAAAAAAACACAATTTCAAATGTTGCTACATAAGACCAATTTGAGCTGGTCGGTGACATCATGTAGTAACCAAAAAAGTGTTCAACAAATCAAAATATATTTTATATAGTACCAGTCAAAAGTGATGGAGTGCTGCATCAGATGACATGGCCTCCACAATCACCCGACCTCAACTCAATTGAGATAGTTTAGGATGAGTTGGACCGCAGAGTGAAGGAAAAGCAGCCAACAAGTGATCAGCATATGTGGGAATTCCTTCAAGACTGTTGGAAAAGCATTCCAGGTTCAGCTGGTTGAGATAATTCCAAGAGTGTGCAAAGCTGTCATCAAGGCAAAGGGTAGCTATTGAAGAATCTCAAATATAAAATATATGTTGAATTGTTTAACACTTTTTTGGTTAATACATGATTCCATGTGTTATTTCATAGTTTTGATGTCTTCACTATTATTCTACAATGTAGAAAAAAGTAAAAAATAAAATAAAAAAACCTTGAATGAGTAGGTGTGTCCAAACTATATCCATTGATTCTTGAAGAATATAACTTATAAATGCCTCATGAGCTCAGTTTAACTGTCGCACTCCACGAGAACCCAAAATATAAGCTAGTTTTTCTCCAACTTTTGTAAACATTGTAAATGTAAACAAACACTGTATAGCCTCATAACATGGTTAAAACAATACTTTTGATATCATGGATGGCCAGTCCTTGCGTTCATAGCTCTGTCTAATAATCTGAGAGTGGTTACATTTCTCCAGGTCCATCCCTCAGCTTTTTACCAAAACAGAGGCAGGGCGACCATTTTGTTATTGTTTCATCTGTGGATTTGCCCTTTTAAATATTTGCATATTATCAAGATATCAAAGTGTCATCAACAAAAAGTTTAACAATAGGCCTATAGCAATTGCAGCATATGGCATTCATTTTTCACATGTAAATAGCACTTTTCAGTAGTGCTCAAAGCATGTCATTCAATGAGAGAAGCATTTATTTTTCAACTTGAATCATTGAGCCCAATCAGTCCTTCATGACAACAAAATCATAAACAACAGAGTAGGGCTGGCTAATAAGTCCTTAGTTTTGAGGTCATGCTCAGATGAAACAATTTGGTTAATCTATACTTCCATATTTCCAAGTCCTATTCTTGAAGATCAAGGGGTATAACATTTATTGGAATGACTGGAATTCTGATAGACATTTGTTTTTAATGTAAATATATAATTTAATCATATTATATGTAGCAGAAAGCAATGGGTTAGAAGAAGCCTACATAACCAAACCATAAAGTAAAAGTTTACATCCATAAACAGTATGGCCAGCTATGTAAACTTTAACTTATTCTGCAACAAATATCATTCAATTGGTAACATACATTTTTTTCTTATTTTAATCGCTCTTAAGGGTAAAGTAACCTATTTATATTTTATTTAACCTGAAAATTAAGAACCAATTCTTATTTTACAATGACGGCCTACCCCGGCCAAACCCTCCCCTAACACGGGCGACGCTGGGTCAATTGTGCGCCGCACTGTGGGACTCCCAATCACGGCTGGTTGTGATACAGCCCGTGATCAAACCAGGGTCTGTAGTGACGCCTCTAGCACTTTTGCAGTGCTTTAGACCACTGCGCCACAAGGGATCCCTAAAAAAAAAGGAAATGTAAATGTAACAATGTAATCAGATAACGTTACTGAGTTTGGGTAATCCAAAAGTTATGTTACTGGTTACAATTTTGGACAAGTAACTAGTAACTGTAACGGATTACATTTAGAAAGTAAACTACCCAACCCTGATAATATCACATGTGAAATGTTGGGAAACTACGTGTCTGAGTCGTGAAAATGAATTTGAAACTTCACACATGTTCGTAAACCATGTGACTGACTCGTGCCTGTTTTCCACACATGAAATTTACCGCATGTGATTATTATATATTTTTGTTACATGTGAAATTATTAAACCATGTGCTCTTTTTCACGTGTGATTTTTTTCACGTGTTTTTTTTGTAAGAGTATGTGCAGCCTGCAAACTACTACAGGCACCTTTATTTGTCCTCATAATTTTTGCTCGGTGAGGCTGACAACTGTGATGTTCTTTAATACAGTGGCTGTGGGAGAAAACGCTGACTTGGTCACTTGTCTCGTGAATTCTACCGTTACATCCCAAATGGCACCCTATTCCCTATTTAGTGCACTACTTTTGACCAGAGCCTTATTGATCCTGGTCAAAAGTAGTGCACTATATAGGGAATAAGGTGCCATTTGGAATGCTACACCACGGTGCTAATGCTGCTACTGCTGCTGTTGCCGGGCGGAATATGCTGACACCAAGGCCCTGTCTCATTCTAGAATCTCAACAAAGAACTCATAATAAATGAAATGCCAACAACTCCTCTCGTCTAGTTTCTATTTTGCTGCCCTTATATTTCTTATCCCTCTTTCATATCTTTTATTGATCAATCTGACCTGTTACTTACAGTACAACCTCTGGGGGGTTGGAGTGATATTTAGGGATGTCTATGTTGACGGTTTGCTTTGCTCCTATTCCTTACTGGTGCTATACGGCGTATGTTACAATCTACAAAAATCACCAATAAAGATTGATGTGTTCGTTCAAAGGATTGCTTTTGATTGATGTTCATTTCCAGTGTTTGAATAATGTTTATCATATGAAATTAGGTTGAGACGGTTTGCATTTGAGCATATCTTTGATTCACTAATACTCACTGTGTATAATCTATTGCCTAATGTTCTTTGGCCCTCCTCTTCAGAACAACATGCAGGTGTTTCATCAAGAGAACGCAATCAGACTGCAGTCATCAGCAGCTCTTCAGAAGGCACTGAACCCAATGTACTGTCTCTTTTGTTTCCTCATCCCTCTGGTGACCCAAAGACAAACTGGTCACGGCAAGTCCAGCCTACACTCTGCCATATACTATAGGTATTGTCCAAGCATACTGGCCAAGTAATAATGATATGGATTGGGCATTTACACCAAACTAAGGTGGTATCAAGAGCCACGTGTATATAGAACCATATATACACCACAGGAGGTTGGTGACACCTTAATTGGGAGGATGGGCTCGTGGTAATGGCTGGAGCGGAGTAGGTGGAATGGTATCAATTACATCAAACACATGGATGGATGCCATTCCATTTTTTTCCGTTCCAGCCACTATTATGAGCCGACCTGCCCTCAGCAGCCTCCACTGATATACAATATAGTGTATAAGTCTAGTTGTATCACGCTATGAATATGATGATTTAAGATAGAAATCAAAAGTGTTTGTCCAGAGTAAGTCCCAGTACTGGAGTTCTGTGTAACTTATAGCAGCTGAAGGTTGCAATAATAAAAAGGGAAATATGACATTTTCCAAGGCTTGGTCCGCGGTGGTTTGTGTCTGTATGAAGGAGCTGGTATCTAGGACACACTGCCAGCCTTCTCCTAAATACATGTGGCTGTATCTCTAGACTCCTATCCACTGCAGCGGTTTCATTTTGGTCAGGGCAGGCAGGGTGGTGGTGCATTCCATTTGTATGCCAAGGGCCCTATAAGCTCTGATTTGTTCTATTCTAGTGGTCTTCAGGGGAAAGCTGTTAGAAAAATGTATCTATATAATGGTGCCAGAGGCTATGGCTGCCGTTTTACGGGCTCCTAACCAACTGTGCTATTTTTATTAATTTTTTCCACATTGTTTGTAACTTATTTTGTACATAATGTTGCTACTACTGTCTCTTATGACCGAAAAGAGCTTCTGGACATCAGAACAGCGATGACTCACTTCGAACTGGACAAAGATTGTTTCTTTAATGAGTCCGACGCGAATGATATACTGCTTTGTCAAGACAAGGCCCAAATCCACATCATCAGCATGAAGAAAAGAGGAGGGAAAGGGGGAGGTGCCTTGTAAGAATTTGCCGACGTATTATTGGCCAATATGCAATCATTGGATAACAAACTGGACAAACTACGATTAAGACTATCCTACCAACGGGACATTAAAAACGGTCATATCTTATGTTTCACAGAGACGTGGCTGAATGACGACACGGATAATATAGAGCTAGTTTGCATCTCCGTGCATCTGCAGGACAGAGCAGCTAAGTCTGGTAAGACGAGGGGCGGGGGTGTGTGTGTCTATTTGTCAATAACTGCTGGTGCGCGATGTCTAATATTAAAGAAGTCTCGAGGTATTGCTCATCTGAGGTAAAATACCTCATGATAAGCTGTAGACCACACAATATACCAAGAGAGTTCTCATCTATATTATTCATAGCCGTCTATTTACCACCACAAACCGATGCTGGCACTAAGACCGCACTCAACGAGCTGTATAAGGCCATAAGCAAACAAGAAAATGCTTATCCAGAAGCGGTGCTCCTAGTGGCCAGGAACTTTATTGCAGGAAAACTTAAATCCGTTTTACCTAATTTCAACCAGCATGTCACATGTGCAACCGGAGAAAAAAAAAAACTCTAGACCATCTTTACTCCACACACAGAGACACATACTAAGCTCTCCCTCGCCCTCCATTTGGCAAATCTGACCATAATTATATCCTCCTGATTCCTGCTTACAAGCAAAAACTAAAGCAGGAAGTACCAGTGACTCATTCAATACGGATGTGGACAGATGATGCGGATGTTATGCTACAGGACTGTTTTGCTAGCACAGACTGGAATATGTTCCGGGAATCATCCAATGGCATTGAGGAGTACACCACCTCATTCACCGTCTGCATCAAAAGGTGCATCGACGACGTCGTCCCCACAGTGACCATATGTATATTTCCCAACCAGAAGCCATGGATTACAGGGAACAGACATAAAATTTATCTCTAAGGTCAGGGCGTGACGTGCAGGGCTGGGAAGGCGCACAGGAGGCCTGGTGCGTGGGGATGGCACAGTCTTCACCAGACGGCTAGCACGCACCTCAAGACGAGTATGGAGAGCTGTCTCAGGTGACATCAACTCGAGGACACGCTCCCTAGGGTGAATGTCGTGCCTCATGCACCAACACAGCAGCTCTCTCATAGCTCTCTCCTACAATCTCCCCATCAACTCCCTCACTGTCTCTGCTTCGCTCCCCTCACTCACCTCCAATTTCACCCCGACTGGCTCTGGTTCAATCCTCGGCTCAGCTGACCGTCCCGTGTGCCCCCCCCAAAAAAATTATTGCCGCTGCGTCTCCTGGCCACGCTGCTTGGTCCTTTGGTGGTGGGTAGTTCTGTAACGCTTCTCGTGGGCTGAAGGAAGAGTGGACCAAAAGGCTCCTTAACAGCTTCTACCCCCAAGCCATGAGATGCTGAACAGTTAACCAAACAGCCATCCAGACTATTACCTCGACTAACCTGCAACCCCCAACATTGACTCGGTACCGGTACCCCATGTATATAGCCTCCACATTGACTCGGTACCGGTACCCCCTGTATATAGCCTCCACATTGACTCGGTACTGGTACCCCATGTATATAGCCTCGTTATTATTATGTAATTTTCTTGTTACTTTTTGATAAAAAATAATTTTTGTTTTATAATTATTGTATATATTTTTTTCACTTTAATTTATTTCGTAAATATTTTCTTAACTCTATTTCTTGAACTGCATTGTTGGTTAAGGGCTTGTAAGTAAGCATTTCACGGTAAGGTCTACACCTGTTATATTCGGCGCATGTGACAAATAACATTTGATTTGAAGCCGGAATCCTTCCAACCTGCTCAAAAAGGAACAAAAATTACTGTAAATTATACTGTAGGAAGTGTTCATATTCATACGACCATTTTTTTTATCACTTAAACCACTGATGATTCGTGTTCATCTTTAGTCTGCAGGTTTGGAATAGGGAACAACAGGAGGGAAATATTTCACATTTGTAACTACCCCATAGGTGTTTATCACATGTCTGTGTAGCCTGTTTTCTTCCCACTGTACTCTGTCTTACTTGAAGCTCTTTTAAAAAAAAGCCCTGACAGGAAAATGGATTAAATGGGGTTTGCTGACGGAATACATATCAAATCTGCAGCGTGCATTTGTGGCTCCATTCATTTGCAAGGCTTATGACTTGTGCTGAAGCTTTGGATCAATCACACCTTTCCCCTCTCTTCTCCTCTGCCTCATGGATGGAGCTAGGGAGGGAGAGAGCGAGAGGGGAAGAGAGAGAGAGAAATAAAGAGAGAGGGTGGGAGAAGGAGAGAGAAAGAGAGAGACGGTGGGAGTGGGAGGGAGAAAGAGAGGGAGAGAGAGAGGCGGATGGAGAGAGAAAGCTCTTGATCACCTGCTTTGTCTGAAGTGAGTCACCTTGCAAATATATGAATAGCAAATGTTCTAGAATGTAATCTGGTGGCTGACTGCTACTCCCTCCTATTTGCATACCTGCCAGCCCCTGTTGTTACCTACCGCATCTCAGGCCCCAGACCCCAGAATACTCAATGACATGCATATATTTCTCTCTTCTCCTCTCCTCTCCCCTCAGCCCTTCTCCTCTCAGACAGACATCAGGGGAGGGATGTGTTTTTTCGGGCAGGATGCATGACAGGAGAGCAGGTGGAACGAAGAGCAAATTACACATCTCTCACTGTCCTGCCAGAGGCCCCCTCTCCTCGCCTCTCCTTGCTTCTCCGCTTGCTCTCCTCTCCCGCTCTCCCGCTCCTCCTCTCCTTTCCTCTCCTCTTGCTGTCCGCTCTTCCTCCTCTTCTCTCCTTCCCTGCTCCTCTCACGGACCCCCCTGGCACATTGATATTCAAATCTACACAGCATTCCATCCTGAGCCACCACACAAAGGGCTCTTCTGGCTGCTGCATACCTACGGAAGGACAGGCAGGGTTAATTAATCCTCCTCTCTCTGATTCCTACCCTTCACAAAGCTCCCTACAGAGGTGGTACAGGGGAGGGACAGGGGAGGGCTAAGGCTGATCTGACAAGGAAAGCGTATCCTTTGAACTGGAATAAGCCCTCTGGTAATCTGGCGTGTTGTTTTGCTGTCTGTCACCACCAGATTTGAAGAACAACAAGTCATTTTTTTTTTGTACCATTATTGCGTTTATTGATTTTTAATCATATACTCTCCCTAAGGTAAAAGCCTTTGTGGTGACAGAGTGTCACTGGAATGTTCTGGAATGTTCTGGGATGTTCTGTGGTTTTAGAACATTCTGTCTTCACTGTCATTTTCTATTGAGCTTCCCTTCTTGGTCAGGTCTACCTTGAGGAAGAGGTACACTACCTGGTTTAATAAGTGTTAAATACAAAAAAACATACAGTAAAATAAAGTTATTACTGTCATATTATTCATGGTCTGATTGTCTGGTTATGATTAGACCACATTCAAATGTGGCAATACGTTATAATGGTGTTTTACATGTTTCCTAAGGGCACTGCAACCCCATCAGCATCTTGTTAAAGCCTATTATATTGCTCCGGGTGATGAGTGTAGGTTAATGAATGATTAATCGAAAGAAACAAGCGAGTTGAGAGACCACACAACAACAAACACAACTATGAAATTAGAAAAAAACACACCAACCCCACTCACATCTTGACTGTGAAACATGCTTGGTGGTGGTGCGAGGGGAGGGGGGGTAAGAAAGAGAGCGAGAGACAAAGTGTACATCGTTACAACACTGTACATAGCCAATAATATAACATTTGAAATGTCTATATGCTTTGAAAACATTTGTAAGTGTAATGTTTACTGATTGCTTATTTCCCTTTTGTTTATTGTCTCTTCCATTTGCTTTGGCAATGTAAACACGTTTCCCATGCCGATAAAGCCCTTTGAATATAATTTAATTGAGAGTGAAAGACAGCGAGAGAGAGAGAAAAAGACAGAGAAAGAGGGTGAAGAAGAAGAAGGAGAAGAAGAAAAAATAAAAAGAAGAAGAAGAAGAGAAGAAGAATGAGAGAGGAAAATGGCCATTTTATTGTTGACAGGGTCCCCCTGGAGCAGACCAATGGAGCAAATGTCTCACTCACACCGTCTATCATACAAGGCCACGAGCTATCATTATTTTTGTCTTCCTTCTCTGAAGAATTTGCCCTGGTCTTGGAATCTGCTGCCAGGGAGGAGCTAGCTGTGTTTAATGTGCTCTCTCTCAGCCATGGTTCTGCATCTCAAATTGCACCCTATTCATGGGCCTTGGTAAAAGATAGTTTAGTATATAGGCCATGGGCCCTGGTCAAAGTAGCGCACTATATAGGGAATAGGGTGCCATTTGGGACGCATCCATGGTCCTCTCGGCAGAAGCCTCTTACAAACCCATTTAAGCAGGGTCTATGGATTTCATGGCTCCCAAGGCACTTTCTCCTATTTCAATAAGGTAAAGTCCAAGGCTTTATCCATCTGTCAATAGAGCAGGGGAAGCAGAGGATTCAGCTGTTTTTTATCCTCAGTGCGCATGGTGCAGGCAGTGTCCACTGTACTATACGGTTGGTTGGTTGTTCACTGATTGGTGGTCTTTGCTCATCTTCTCTCATCCTCTTACCTGGGACCTCTTTCTCCCTGAAGGATCATGTTTATCCTACCATACAGATCTAAGACCAGCGTCACGACTTCCGCCGAAGTCGGCTCCTCTCCTTGTTCGGGCGACGTTCGGCGGTCGACGTCACCGGCTTTCTAGCCATCGCCGCTCCATTTTTCATGTATCCATTTGTTTTGTCTTGTTCGCTGCACACCTGGTTTTTATTCCCCAATAAATCTACATGTATTTATTCCGCTGTTCCCCATCATGTCTTTGTGTAAGATTGTTTGTGTTCGTGTGTATTGTTGACGCGCCAGACTGGCTTGTTTTTTCCGTGTTATTTTCACAAAGATGTTTATTGTTAAACATAATTCTTGTGACTGTTTTGCACTTTTGCCTAAATAAAGTGTGCGCCTGTTCACAAATCTCTGCTCTCCTGCACCTGACTTCACTACCAGTACGCACACTTATGACAGAATCTTACACCTACCATGGAGTCAGCAGGAGCAGGTACCCCGGTCAGAAGAGACGAGGAGCGTGTCCAGGAACACAAGGCAATGCTTCATCATCTCGGTGCCATGATGGATCGCGTTGTCCAGACCATGGACCGCTGGGAGAGACAGGAAGTCTCTCCAGCGCCTCGACCAGCGCAACCGGGGTTGCCTCTACCCGTCCCATCCGGATCCAGCTCCAATGGGATGCGTCTCTCCCTTCCCAGGGGTATGATGGGATGGCAGCATGGTGCCAGGGGTTCCTGTTACAGCTGGACCTATACCTGGCCACCGTTCACCCAGCTCCCTCAGGATGGGAGAGAGTATCCGCCCTCGTCTCATCCCTCTCAGGGAGAGCTCTGGAGTGGGCAAACGCCGTGTGGTGAGAGGAAGACGCGACATTGAACCACTTCGAGGAGTTCACCTGCCGCTTCCGGGCCGTCTTTGACCATCCGCCCGAAGGTAGAGCGGCAGGGAAACGACTCTTCCATTTGAGGCAGGAGACGAGGAGAGCACAGGAGTTCGCGCTAGAGTTCCGGACCTTGGCCGCCGGAGCACGATGGAACGACAGGGCCCTCATCGACCACTATCGATGCAGCCTGCGTGAGGACGTCCGACGGGAGTTGGCCTGCAGGGATGCCACCATCACCTTTGACCAACTGGTGGATTTGTCCATCCGGTTGGATAACCTGTTGGTCATCCGTGGACGTGCTGAGGGGGCTCTGTCGCCTCCATCTCCCAGCACTCCCGCTCCGGTGCCCATGGAGTTGGGAGGGGCTGCGCTTAGGGAGGCTGGAGGAGGGGCCTTCACGTGCACCATCTGTGGCCGCAGAGGGCACACTGCCGGTCGGTGCCGGGTTGGTCCCTCTGGGAGTCGAGGCAGCAGGCAGGGCACTCTGGCGTCACCCCAGGTTAGTCTGCACCACTCTCATCCAGAGTCCTCTATTGTCCACCTGTTTGTACCTGTTTGTTTCCCTGAGTTCTCCCCGCATTCCCAGCATAAGGCACTCGTCGATTCTGGCGCAGCTGGGAATTTTATCGACAGAGCGTTAGCTCTTAGTTTAGGGATCCCCATTATTCCTGTGGATAGACCTTTCCCGGTTCACGCTCTGGATAGTCGACCATTAGGGTCCGGGCTAAACAGGGAAGCCACCATCTCCCTGGCCATGGAGACGCAGGGGGGTCACGAGGAGAGAATCAGTCTCTTTCTCATTGACTCTCCTGCGTTTCCCGTGGTACTAGGCCTTCTCTGGTTGGCTCGTCATAACCCCACCATTTCCTGGCAACAAAGGGCTCTCACGGGTGGTCGCAAGAGTGCCCGGGTAGGTGTGTAGGGGTTTCCGTTGGTGCTACCATGGTGGAAAGTCCAGACCAGATCTCCACGGTGCCCATTCCCCCAGAATATGCCGATTTGGCTCTCGCCTTCTGTAAAAATAAGGAGACTCAATTACCACCCCATCGACGGGGGGATTGTGCGATACATCTCCTGGTAGACGCTGCACTTCCCAGGAGTCACGTGTATCCCCTGTCGCAAGCGGAAACGGTGGCTATAGAGATCTATGTCTCCGAATCCCTGCGTCAGGGTACATTCGGTCCTCCACTTCACCCGCCTTTTCGAGTTTCTTTTTTGTGAAAATGAAGGATGGTGGTCTGCGCCTGTGCATTGACTATAGAGGTCTAAATCAGATCACGGTGAGGTACAGTTACCCGTTTTGTGTTTACCCTGTCCTACAGACCAGGTTCCCAGAATGTGAAGGCAGACACACTGTCCCGGCTGTATGACACAGAGGAGCGGCCCATGGATCAGACTCCCATTCTCCCGGCCTCCTGCCTGGTAGCGCCAATCGTGTGGGAGCTGGACGCGGACATTCAGCAGGCGTTGCGTACAGAGCCCGCTCCCCTACAGTGTCCCGTCGGGCGTCAGTACGTTCCGTCTGCTGTCCGTGACCAGTTGATCTATTGGGCCCACACATCACCCTCCTCTGGTTATCCGGGGATCGGTCGGACGGTGTGCTGTCTGACTGGGAAGTACTGGTGACCCACCTTGGCTCGGGACATGAGGGTTTATGTTTCCTCCTGCTCGGTGTGCGCTCAGTGTAAGGCTCCTAGACACCTGCCCAGAGGTAAGCTACATCCCTTACCCGTTCCACAACGGCCTTTGTCACACCTGTTGGTGGATTTTCTAAAGGATCTTCCTCCCTCACAGGGAAACCACGATCCTGGTTGTTGTGGATCGTTTCTCTAAGTCCTATCGTCTCCTCCCTCTGCCCGGTCTCCGTACGGCCCTACAAACTGCGGAGGCCCTGTTTACACACGTCTTACGGCACTACGGGGTGCCTGAGGATAAAGTGTCTGATCGAGGTCCCCAGTTCACTTCGAGAGTCTGGAGTGCGTTCATGGAACGTCTGGGGGTCTCGATCAGCCTCACCTCGGGTTTCCACCCCGAGAGTAATGGGCAGGTGGAGAGAGTGAACCAGGATGTGGGCAGGTTTCTGCGGTCCTATTGCCAGGACCGGCCGGGGGAGTGGGCGGCGTTCGTGCCCTGGGCAGAGATTGTGCAGAACTCGCTGCGCCACTCCTCCACTAACCTCTCCCCCTTTCAGTGTGTATTGGGGTGCCAGCCGGTACTGGCACCGTGGCATCAGAGTCAGACCGAGGCTCCTGCGGTGGATGATTGGTTCAGACGCGCGGAGGAGACCTGGGAAGCCGCCCATGGTCACCTGCAGCAGGCTGCGCTGCGCCAAAAGACCAGCGCGGACCGTCACCGTAGTGAGGACAGGGTCTGGCTCTCGACCCAAAATCTGCCCCTCCGCCTGCCCTGCCGGAAGCTGGGCCCGCAGTTTGTGGGGCCATTCAAAGTCCTGAGGAGAGTGAACGAGGTATGTTACAGGTTACAGCTTCCCCCCGATTACCATATTAACCCCTCGTTCCATGTGTCTCTCCTCAGGACGGTGGTGGCTGCTCCGCTCCAGGCGTCTGCGGTGCGGGAGGTTCCTCCGCCCCCTCTGGACATCGAGGGGGCCCCGGCATACTCCGTCCGTTCCTGGATTCGAGGAGTCGGGCGAGAGGCCTTCAGTACCTCGTGGAGTGGGAGGGGTACGGTCCGGAGGAGAGGTGCTGGGTTCCGGTGGCTGATGTATTGGACCCTGAACTGCTGCGGGAAATACACCGTCGCTGGCCGGCTCACCCTACGCCTCACCTTCCGGGTCGTCCCCGAGGCCGGTGTCGACGCACCGCTGGAGCCGCGCGTCAGGGGGGGATACTGTCACGACTTCCGCCGAAGACAGCTCCTCTCCTTGTTCAGGCGGCGTTTGGCGGTCGACGTCACCGGCTTTCTAGCCATCGCCGTTCCATTTTTCATGTATTCATTTGTTTTGTCTTGTTCGCTGCACACCTGGTTTTCATTCCCCAATCAATCTACATGTATTTATTCCGCTGTTCCCCATCATGTCTTAGTGTAAGATTGTTTGTGTTCGTGTGTATTGTTGACGCGCCAGACTGGCTTGTTTTTTCCGTGTTATTTTCACAAAGATGTTTATTGTTAAACATAATTCTTGTGACTGTTTTGCACTTTTGCCTAAATAAAGTGTACGCCTGTACGCCTAATCACAGGTGGGACGGTAGCGTCCCACCTGGCCAACATCCGGTGAAATTGCAGAGAGCGAAATACAAACTACAGAATTATAAATATTTAACTTTCATAAAATCACAAGTGTAATACGTCACAAGTGTAATACATCAAAATAAAGGTTAACTTCTTGATAATCCAGCCGCTGTGTCAGATTTCAAAAAAGCTTTACGGCGAAAGCATACCATGCGATTTTCTGAGGACAGCGCCCCGCATACAAAAGCATGAAAAACATATTTCAACCAGGCAGGCACGCCACGAAAGTCAGAAATAGCGATATAATAAATGCCTTACCTTTGATGATCTTCTTCTGTTGGCACTCCAAAAGGTCCCAGATACATCACAAATGGTCCTTTTGTATGATAATGTCCTTCTTTATACCCATAAAAACTCAGTTTAGCTGGCGCGCTTCAGTCAATAATTCACCCAGTTTCCCTCCATCAAAATGCATACAAAATGAATCCCAAACGTTACTTATACACTTTTCCAAACAAGTCAAACAACGTTTATAATCAAACCTTAGGTACCCTAATACGTAAATAAACCATAAAATTTAAGACGGAGAATCGTTATTGTCTTTACCAGAGAAAAATACCAAAGAACCCGCTCTCTTCCACGCGCTTGGAAACACTACAGCCAAAATGGGAGCCACCTAGAAAAACAAAAATTTCTGGCTCATTTTTCCAAAAACCAGCATGAAACTCTTTCTAAAGACTGTTGACATCTGGTGGAAGCCCTAGGAACTGCAATCTGGGAGGATTTCGCCTTATAGTATAAGTGACAGCCATTGAAAACAGTGGTAGGCTGAACATTATTTTCTTTTTTATGTTTTTTTTTTTTTATGAGATCATCTAGACAGTTGCTAAATTTGGTTCCATTTTGGCTGGAGACAGAGTATGAGGAGATCATTTTGTTCTTTGGAATCATTAATATTCATCACCTCACTCTAGAATCATCCATTTCTCCCCATCGACTGGCAGTATTGACCCAGTCACTGGTGGGAGAATAATGATCTACACTGTCTAACTGTGAAATGTGTGTGTCATGGATATGTCATCTCTGTACCTCAAAAGCATAGACCATTGACATATCCATAAAAACATGAATTATACAGTATAGTGAAATGATTCAAATGCAACAAAAAGGACAGCCACAAAATACGTGATGTCTTCTGGTCATCGTTAGGTAACATTATGTGAAATTTGTATTACAATACTAAGTCTAAAAATAATCAAATGGGTAAAATATTGATTTCGATATGTAGATTTTAATATTGTCCGGGTGACTGTAGGCTATATTTGCCATTGTCCTATAACCCAGACTAGGATCATAGATCTTTTGAGGGCAAGAGAAGAGATATCTATTCTAATCCCATAAGTCTCTAAGAGCACAAGTCTTTAAGAGCACCAGTGCGTCAATCTAATTAGGCACAGTTTTGAAATTTACTAGGGTAGGGAGGCTGGTCCAAAATAGGGGAGGGTTGTCTAACTGAATTTTTGGGAAGGGTTGTGTGATTTTTTTTTATTGGGCACAGGGGAGGGTCGTGCATATGTGACTTGTTTCAGAAAACTAGGCATATGTCGCCCCTCAATATTTCACAGGAGAGCCATTTGAACGTAATGCCATTTGAACAAATGCCTTCTGGAACATGTGAACTTTCTGTAAATGCAAATAAAATTGTTAAATTACGAGCCTAGTTGGTTTAGCCACGGAAAAGACAAGAACCTTCCACTAGCCATGATTGGCTTTGATAATGGGTGGGCTGGACATGCCGAGAGATGAGTTAGGTCTGCCATGTAGCACGCTTCTGTCTATAGCATGAGCTGCTCAGTGTGTGTAGGTAATCCTTTCTAACACAGCGTAAAAAAAAAAGATATCAGGTAGTAGAACTGCAAAAGTGTTGCTCTCCAGTTTCTGGAGGACAGAGTTTTGTGGAATGCCCGGTGGAATTAGAGCATGATAGAAGATTCTGGAGATTCTGGTGTTTTATTGCAATATGCAGAGGGAGTCGAAAAGAAAACACACAGAAAGCTGTTGTATAAAACACGTGTCTCCGGATTACATCTTCAAACTAAGGGCAACCATGGCATCCGTGACAGAGAGGGAGAAGCGTCCATTCATGTATATATGGGTAAGATAGTCTAGCTAGCTACATTTTCATATATTAAACATTTCTAATTTTATCAGAAATCTGTTTTTCACTGCATCGCAGTGCAAGAGTCGTCACTACAGACCTGGGTTCGATCCCAGGCTTTGTCTCAGCCGGCCGCGACCAGGTCACATAAAAACAGCCTAAGCAGCTCTGCTCACATTTGTGTCTGGAAGTAGCTAGCAAGTTAGCCAGTTAGCTGCGGTGCTTGACTGCTGTTGTTAGGTCAGAACGCTAAAAATCAAACCTACTTCTCGGACAGAGTGTCCAGTGTGTCCGCGCTGAACGCCTCGAGGCTAAAATGTTCTGAATTTACGAATGGACAATCTAACAATGCTCTGAGTTTATGAATGCCCAGAGCGGACTCTGGCACTCCAGATTTAATTTTTCGAACACACCGGAAGCATAAACCAGCCTTTCGTCTTGAAATCTTTGATTGTTTAGTACATGGCCTCACATGTGAATCCTTAACGAGATGGGTGGGGCTAAGGCTTAAGAGGGTGTGAACGATGCTGAATGGCTGTAGACAAAGAAGAGCTCTCCAGTACGTTTACCAAAACATTCAAGGGCCATTTTCTCAAAAGTGAGGTTACAAGTTTATCAACTTTCAAAGCAGAATTACTTTCCCTTTGTTCCTCAAATGTAGTGTACAATTTACAATTTTCTAGCTCTGAGTCTCTACTTTTATCCAATGTAAAAACACAATTTCGGTCACATTTTTTCCTTTGTTTACGTTTTCCTTTTTGCATGTTTTACTATTGTATATCATTTCTTACTTAAAGCCACATTTTCTCATCTGCTTGCATGCTCCTCCCCTTTCAAGGTGTTTTGGTACTTCACTTCTGCACTACACTTTTCTGCACGCTATCCTGCCCTCTATACATAGTGACAATGATAGTAGGTGCATCGTTTGTCCAGATCTGCAGTAAGTTAACTAGCAATCATGCTGGTTTTAAGATGACTACCATCATTCCTGTTCCCAAGAACTCTAAGGCTTCATGCCACAATAACTACCACCCTGTAGCACTCACATCTGTAATCATGAAGTGCTTTGAGAGGCTGGTTATGGCACACATTCACTCCACCATCCCAGACACTCTAGACCCACTCCAATTTGCATACCGCCCCAACACATCCATAGACACCACCTCAATTGCACTCCACACTGCCCTCACCCACCTAGATTAGAGGAATACCTATGTGAGAATGCTGTTCATTGACTAGAGATCAGTGTTCAGCACCATTGCCCCTCCAAGCTCGTAATCGAACATAGATTCCTGGAAGCCACATCGACGTAGCTGCAGTGGAGCGGGTCAAGAGCTTCAGTTTCCTCTGTGTCCAAATCACTAAGGACTTCAAATGGTCCACAGCTGTGAAGAAGGCACGACAGCTTCTTCTCCCCCTTTTATTTGTCCACTGTCTCTATGCACACTCACAGGGCCCTACACACT
Source organism: Salvelinus fontinalis (assembly GCF_029448725.1). Taxonomy (NCBI): domain Eukaryota; kingdom Metazoa; phylum Chordata; class Actinopteri; order Salmoniformes; family Salmonidae; genus Salvelinus; species Salvelinus fontinalis. The sequence continues at coordinate 5,527,502 of NC_074666.1, read as the reverse complement.
CACGCACACTGACACTCCAGCACACACAAACACACACACACACACACACACAAACACTCACTCCATCATTTTCACAAACACACATAATATGAACATACGTTTATACTGAATCTACAAGCAAGCTGCTGCTACTCTGTTTGTCATTCATCCTGATGCCTAGTCACCTTACCCCTATGCATATCTACATCTATCACTCCAGTATTCCTGCACATTGTAAATATGGCACTGGAACTGACTGACCCTGTATATAGCTTGCTGTGTAATATATGTATTACACAGCATTTCGCTACACCCGCAATAACATCTGCTAAATATGTGTATGTGACCAATAAAATAAAATTAGATTAGATTAGATTTATTGATTACTGCATTGTTGGGTTAAGAGCTTGCAAGAAAGGCATTTCTTGGAGGGTTCGGGTTCACGTTTTTTGCCCTGGTGGTAGATTTGTCAACGTGCCCTTGAGCAGGGCATTGACCTTGGATGCTTCTGTGTGTCGCTCTGAATTGGAATCTGTTGTATGACTTGTGTGATGTAGTTGTTGAGCGGCTTCACAGCAAGTATATTGTATGTTTCGGATATTCAATAAAGAAAAAAAGAAAAAAGAAAGGCATTTCACTGTATTTGTGCACGTGACATTCAACCTTAAAACTTAAAACATATCACATATAAAATCATTCAAATCTGTACCAATTTTCAATATAACTCCACAAGAACATAGAGGAACAGCTGATAGGCAGCGGAGAGGCTGGTGGGTCATTGCGCATGAAAGAACAGTCAAGACATGAGACACGCAGCTCAAAAAGCTCTCCTTATTGTGTAACGCTTGTCGTCTGGAGGAGAAGAAGAGGACCAAGGTGCAGCATCATTTAATAAAATATACAAAACAACAAACACGACAAACGCACAGTCCTGAAAGGTGACACAAACACTAAACCGGAAACAACCACCCACAAACACAGGTGGGAACAGGCTACCTAAGTATGATTCTCAATCAGAGACAATGATAGACAGCTGCCTCTGATTGAGAACCCTACCAGGCCAAACACACAGAAATACAACACAAGGACAACATAGAACACCAGACATAGAATGCCCACCCAAACTCACGCCCTGACCAACCAAAACAGAGACATAAAAAGGATCTCTAAGGTCAGGACGTGACGTATTGATCTTGTTTAGGCCATACAAATGGTATTTAACGTATAACTGATTGCCCTCTCCAAATTTCTGAAAATAGTTGAACATTATATAAAATAGGGATTCATTTTATTTATATGAATCGGTTATTTTCAAACAATTACTTTTTGAGTAACTGAGTGATGTGCTTCGCCATTGTAGTAGTTGGGGTTTGGTAAAATTGCAGTGAATCGAATCATGGGAATCAAAATAGTTATTTGTGAAATAGCAAACAGTAAAAGGAAAATCTATGGCAAGACTTGAAAATGGATTGTCTAGCAATGATCAACAACCAACTGCCATTACAATGAGCCCATCCTCTTATAGATCCTCCCACCAGCCTCCTCTGGGTGTAAGTGCTATGCAAATATGGAATGCATTCTGCGTGGCATCAGAAAAGGCAGGATCTGAGAAAGAGGATAGAGAGAGGGATCTTTTTTTAGCAGGTGCTACACAGTGTCTAACACCGATGACGATGAGCTGATTCCAGGGAACTGTACATGTCTCTGCATGTGTTACTCAAATCTGTTTGGAAGGTGTTGGTGACGTGTAATCCCAGCGGGCAAAGATAGTTATGAGGACCACTTCTGGTTGTTATGAGGTTGTACTGATATTATTTCAACCACCTTTCACACTAGGTTATGGGCGAGATGACCACTGGTGTTCCTGCAACACCCTGGTTGATGTGGGGATTAGAGGGGGCTGGTGGGAGAAGCTATAGGACAGGGGTGGGCAATTCCAGTCCTCGATGGCCTGATTGGTGTCACAGTTTAGCACCAGCCCCAACTAACACACCTGACTCCAATAATCACCTAATCGTGATCAGGCCCCCCGAGGACTGGAGTCGCCCACCCCTGCTGTAGGAGGTCGGGCTCATTGTAATGGCTGGAAGGGAATGAATGAAACCGGAGTCCAACGTGGTTTCCATATGTTTGATGTATTTGGTACGTTCCAATCATTCCTTTCCAGCTATTACAATGAGCCCATTCTCCTATAGCTCCTCCCACCAGCCTCCTCTGCTGGGGATTTCATGGCCTGATGAACATAAGACCTGTGTTAAAAAAAAAAATATTCACAGGAATAGTTATTGATCTAGCTACAAATAATCTGTTTCATTTCATGTTCCTCCTAATTTCTGCTTGTCTTTGAGGAATGTGCTTCAAAATTCAAAAGGCGTTTGCACAACGGGCAGGTGTCTTATTTTTTCTCATCTTATTCAACTGTTATCATGCACCTGAAACAAAGATAGCTCTGACGAAGGCCTTGAGGCCGATACGCAAAGTTTAATAAAGAGCAGTTATACTAGCAAGAGCAGTGTGCGGGTTTATTATATTTTTCTCATCTTTGAGCCATGTGCTGAAAACAGAGTTTGATTTGCAAAGAAATTGTATTCTTCATGTTTGCAGAGAAATAATTAGGGTACAGTGTTGAGCCCTTATCACGTATGCTTCGAGCCTGCATTTATCTACATTTATATTATAATGTTTTCTGTTTAAAATTACCCTCGGTAGTCTGGTGCTTCCCTTGAAAAGTAATGTTGTTTTTTTCTTCACTTAAAATATTTCAAAATTGCATTCAAATTACACAGCAGGCACGACCATTGTTCAGTTCATGGTTGCTTTTTTGTATTCATGTCTACGTGCCCCCAAAGCAGTTCCTCTAGTTTTGATTTGGGTAACAATTTGACTTGAAAATTACTTTCTGAAGACTCGAAACCCAATAAACGACTAGAGGCTTTGACAAACTCAACAAATCGCTCTCTAAGCTTTCTCAGACAAGACCAAGAACCTTGCAGACATTGTCAATGTTTGCACACATTTTGAACAAACTGCTTTCATTCTGGTGTCTGTCTGTCTTAACAGCCCCAATGTTTTTTGGGGGTAACAGTTCATTGAACCCTAGACACAGCACCTCACCCCCTGACATCAGCTTGAAACTGAGAGAAGAAATCCGACTTTGAGATGTGAATGTGATGGAACAGGTCCTGAGATAATGAGAGACAGCTAAAGAGCGTAGCTCCTTGAATGGTGAACAATGTAAGCTGAGCTTGTTGAATTGCTAATATATTAAATATTTCCTGTGTACTAATACCAACTACAAACATAAGATGGTTACTGGCACCCTACATAAGTTGTGTACACCCATAGTATTTATTTTAATAAGAATTACTCATTTAATCAATCTGTCTAATCACAATTGTGAATCCAATCATCCCAGTCAATAATACATGTACAATTATGATCCAGTATTGACCATTTATATCTACAAGGAGGACCGTCTGAATATGGATCCATAAAGCTCTAGGTCATCTTGAATCTGTGCCTCCCCTCTTCTCTGTGCCTCACCCTCTCCTCCCCTCTCCCCTCCCATGGTTGGTTACTCAACCCTGCACCTTAGAGGCTGCTGCCCAATGTACACAGACATGGAATCACTGGTCACTTTAATAATGTTTACATACTGTTTTACTCATTTCATATGTATATACTATATTCTAGTCAAGACCATCCTATTCAACTATTGCTCTATATAGACTATTCTATCCTACGTATTCTACATACACTAAATATTCTATTCACATACTGACCATAATGTCTATGATGTCCATACATCCCATCACATATATATATATATATATATATATATATATATATATATATATATATATATATAAATATTTATTTATTCTCTGGACTCCGACATTGGTCATCCTAATATTTATATATTTCTTAAGTCCATTCTTTTACTTTTAGATCTGTGTGTATTGTTGTGAATTGTTAAATATTACTGCACTGCTGGAGCTAGGAACACAAGCATTTCACTACACCCACATTAACATCTGTCTAAATACATGTATACGACCAATAACATTTGATTTGATTTTGATTTGACCTCCCACCCTCCCACAGTGGAACCATGTGAATCCGTGACGTCCGTCTGTCTGTTTTTAGCTGCCTGCGCTGGAGGAAGGCCTGGCACTGAGGCACAGAGGGGACATGGAAACGGTTGGTGTTTCCCGGTGCAGTCTGTCCTGAGTTACATCCCAAATAACAACCTATCCCTCATAGACAGTGCACTACCCTATGAGCCCTGGTCAAAAGTAGTGCACTGTATTAGAAATAGGTCACCATTTGGGACTCCGCCCACATTAACCAGATTTTCTTCAGCAGCCATATGTCGTATCAGCGTGATAGACCCAGCCACCTTTCCAGCACCCCTGGGAATCACAACCAACTCTCAACCCTGGCTGTGGCTGTGTCTTTTACAAGGATCTCCTTACATATCGGAACACATTCCTACACTCCAGCAAAGGCTATCTTAGGCCTACAACAAGGCTTGTGGATCTCTGTAATCTTCTCTGTATATATAAATGTGAAAAAGAAAAATAACTAAAGTCACAGAGGAGTGCTCCAAAGTGGTGAGGAGGTTGCCAAATTAGGATTACTCACGTTCACAACAACAGCAATCTTGGAACCCTCATCAGTGCTTTTGACCATATGGATTCCCGGCCTACTGCGTAGGTTACAGGACGTTCACAGAGCTACACACGTCATCATGTTAGTAGGGATGAATTGTTACTGTACACTACATGACCAAAAGGATGTGGACACCTGCTCGTCGAACATCTCATTCCAAAATCATGGCATTAATATGGAGTTGGTCCCCACTTTGCTGCTATAACAGCCACTCTTCTGGGAAGGCTTTCTACTAGATGTTGGAACATTGCTGCGGAGACTTGCTTCCATTCAGCCACAAGAGCAATAGTGAGGTCAGGCACTGATGTTGGGGGATTCGGTCTGGTTCGCAGTCATTGATCCAATTCATCACAAAGGAGTTCGATAGGGTTGAGTTAGGGCTCTGTGTAGGCCAGTCAAGTCCTTCCACACCAATCTCATGCTTTGTGCACAGGGGCATTGTCTTGCTGAAACAGGAAAAGGCTAGAATCGTCTAGAATGCTGTAGCGTTCGGGCCTTGCTCGAACCATGAATAACAGCCCTAGACCATTATTCCTCCTCCACCAAACTTTACAGTTGGCACTATACATTCAGGCAGGTAGCGTTCTCCCGGCATCTACCAAACCCAGATTTATTTGTTGGACTGCCAGAGGGTGAAGCGTGATTCATCACTCCAGAGAACGCATTTCCACTGCTCCAGAGTCCAATGGTATTGCGCATGGTGATCTTAGGCTTCTGTGCAGCTGCTTGGCCATGGAAACCCATTTCATGAAGCTCCTGACAAACAGTTTTTGTGCTGACGTTGCTTCCAGAGGCAGTTTGGAACTCGTAGTGAGTGTTGCAAACAAGGACAGATGATTTTTATGCGCTTCAGCGCTTGGCGGTCCCGTTCTGTGAGCTTATGTGTCCTACCACTTCGCGGCCAAGCCGTTGTTGCTCCTAGAGGTTTCCACCTCACAATAACAGCACTTACAGTTGACCGGGGCAGCTCTAGCAGGGCAGAAATTTGACGAACTGACTTGTTGGAAAGGTGGCATCCTATGACGGTGCCATGTTGAAAGTCACTGAGCTCTTCAGTAAGGCCATTCTACTGCCAATGTTTGTCTATGGAGATTGCATGGCTGTGTGCTCGATTTTATACACCTGTCAGCAACTGATGTGGCTGAAATAGCCGAAACCCACTCATTTGAAGGGGTGTCCACATACCATGTATATTTAGTGCATGTGTGATACTACAGTATTTATGTAGTCATATCTTTATCCCGTCTGTGTGTGTGTGTGTGTGTGTGTGTGTGTGTGTGTGTGTGTGTGTGTGTGTGTGTGTGTGAGATGATAGAGTATGTACTAGTCATATGTGTTATCCCATCTGTCTCTCTCTCTCTGTGTGTGTGTGTGTGTGTGTGTGTGTGTGTGTGTGTGTGTGTGTGTGTGTGTGTGTGTGTGTGTGTGTGTGTGTGCCAGTTTGTGCGAGTGTGTGTGCGAGTGTGTATGCGAGTGTGTATGCGAGTGTGTGAGTGTGTGTGTGATGATACATTATGTACTAGTCATATCTGTTATCCCATCAGTCATCTGATGTAGTTTCATTCACCCCTTCAGTATAGTTATAGAGATGTCCTGTAGTTATATAGACATATACAGTCAGGTCAATAATTATTAGCACCCTTGATAAAGATGAGCAAAAAAAAGCTCTATAAAAACCAATTCCACAAATACTGAGCTATATTGTATGCGCCCCAAAAATTGTAATGTTTATTATTTTATACTGATACAATTGCTCAGAGAAAGATATTTTGTTTAAAAATTCATACAAAACATCTCTAAAAATATATATTGATAACAATTATTGTCACGTCTGTTTTCAAGCCTCTAGCATCGTCCCGCACTCTAGCACCCTCCCGAGGATAACCACACGGAGCCTTTCTCTAAAATGTTTTATGAGCTTGGAGAACACATTGGGAGAGCAAGGTTCCCCAACTGGTGGTTTATTTGGCCCCCCAAGTATTCTGAGCAACAATATATATATATATATATATATATATATATAAAAAAATGATGTACAAAAAAAATGATGTACATACAGTATATATATAACAGTATAAATAAACCACCAGTATATATATATATATATATATATATATATATATATACTGTATGTACATCATTTTTTTTGTACATAATTGTATTTATTTTCATTGTTGGCTGTAATAAAAGCACCAGGAAGTCAGGTTTTAATTTTGGAAATCTGTTCCCAAGTATTCTCACACATAATAGAGAGACACTTGATCGTATACAAATTTAAGCACGATTTGAAATGATTATGTTTTAGTCAAATGTTATATCCGTTTGGTCTTCTTGCTGTCAATTTGCAGCCTACAAAATATTTACAATTATGTTCCGGCCTCCTGACCATCCGCTCAAGAAAAAAAATCGTCCCCAGCTGAATCTAGTTGATGATCCCTGTCTCCATACTAAATCTATCCAGATCCTTGATTTCCTTCGTCTGCTCTTATGGACTGCCTTCTTCAATTCAAACCACAGGTTTTCAATGGGGTCAAGTCCCGAGACTGAGACGGCCATTGCAAAATGTTGATTTTGTGGTCAATCACCATTTCATTGTGAATTTTTATTAGTGCTTGGGGTTATTGTCTTGCTGGAAAAGCCTCTTATGGCCAGAACGGGGCACCTGGCTCCAAATCAAATGCAGTCAACGCTAACCCAGTTCACCCAGGGCATGCCTGGGGCATTAATCGAGTCCCCTCATTTCTGACCAAGATGGAGTCAAGATGGATCCTCCCATTTCCTTACACACCTGCTCCCTCTGAAAGATTCACAATTTGGCAAAAGTCCGTCCTCTCTTCGACTCCTCCGTCCTCCTCTCCTCCTTGACCTGGAAACATAAAAGTGGTCAAGCGTCAAGGAGAGTATCAATTTGTTAGTTGGCGAATGATGAAGTGTCATCCACTCTTCGATAGCCTCCTCTCGCCGAGAATTCTCATGAATATCCTTTTGCTGGTTGCGGAAGTGTTTGAAAAACAACCACATCCCGCCCTTTGCCCTCAAAACAATCTCAATTTGTTGGGGCACGGACTCTACAAGGTCTACAATTTTAGCCCTGATGTCCTTACACAAGTCTCTGGTCTTGGCCATTGTGGAGAGGTTGGAGTCTGTTTGATTGAGTGTGTGGACAGGTGTCTTTTATACAGGTAACGAGTTCAAACAGGTGCAGTTAATACAGGTAATGAGTGGAGAACAGGAGGGCTTCTTTAAGAAAAACTAACAGGTCTGTGAGAGCCGGAATTCTTACTGGTTGGTAGGTGATCAAATACTTATGTCGTGCAATAAAATGCAAATGAATTACTTAAAAATGATACAATGTGATTTTCTGGATTTTTGTTAGAGATTCTGTCTCTCACAGTTGAAGTGTACCTATGATAAAAATTACAGACCTCTACATGCTTTGTAAGTAGGAAAACAAGTATCAAATACTTGTTCTCCCCACTGTATATATATATAAAGTTATGTTCCCCCACTTCCATAACCAAAGTTGTTTATAATTCATGAATGACATGAAAACATTTCAAACAAAACATAATTAATTAATGTAGTATTGCTGTGTCAGAAAGTCTTACAATTATCCATCATAAAATTATTATCATAACCAACATAACTCTATTTTATGCACGGTAAAAACAAGTAAATACAATACTTATTACAATGTACTTAGAAGAATAATTACACAGTAATGAAAACACAAAAGTAGAAAATGAGTCTAGACAATTATTGTGGGTGTTAATTACATTGCTAAACGGCTTGCTACACTATAGGCTACCTGGACATTTATAATAGTATCGGAGGGCTCTGGCAGAACTTAGATCATGATATTGTAACTCATCAGGAAATGTTTAACTCTGTTACGTTCCTTCTATTTGGAAAGGTAGTTCATTCTTCTCTCTCTCTCAATTCAATTCAATTCAAGGGGCTTTTTTTGGCATGGGAAACATGTGTTAACATTGCCAAAGCAAGTGAGGTAGATAATATACAAAAGTGAAATAAACAATAAAAATGAACAGTAAACATTATACATCTCTCTCTCACACTCCACCAATACAGGATCAAAACAGGACGTCCTATTTGTTTCCTCTTGGTTAGCATCTTGATGGAAGAGCAGAGGGGATCATCATGGACTTTATTAGTCATATTTAAGCTATTGTGATTTTTAAAAATGTGTCCTGAATCTGTTTATAACACATGCACATGTACTGTATTACACAATGGGAGACAATGGTGGTGGGGAAGCCAATATGCTATTCTATTCTATACTACATTGTTCTTTTATAGTCTCTTCACTTCTCCTCTTTTCTGTCTGCTTGTCTGTCTGCCTAATCTAGTCTGTCTGTCTGTCAGTCAGTCAGTATGTCTGTCTGTCTGTTTGTCTAATCTAGTCTGTCTGTCTGTCTGTCTAATCTAGTCTGTCTGTCTGTCTGTCTGTCTGTCTGTCTGCCTGTCTGTCTGTCTGTCTGTCTGTCTGCCTAATCTAGTCTGTCTGTCTGTCTGTCTGTCTGTCTGTCTGTCTGTCTGTCTGTCTGCCTAATCTAGTCTGTCTGTCTGTCTAATCTAGTATGTCTGTTTGTCTAATCTAGTCTGTCTGTCTGTCTATCTAATCTAGTCTGTCTGTCTGTCTGTCTGTCTGTCAGGTTGGATGTGGGATACAGTATCCAGCATCATTACCCAGTTTCAGTCTGTGAACTGTTGATAACCCTCATGACATGTGCATATGGATATAACTTCTATATTCATGCACTAGATTCCCTCTCTAGCTGTTAACGACGCCCATTCATGGCTGCCTGAGACTGGGGTTTAATTTGACTCCGTGAAGGATGAGTTGCTCAGAGGATACACGCGTTGTGACGAGTTGCTCAGAATATACAAACGTTGTGACGAGTTGCTCAGAGGATACACACGTTGTGATGAGTTGCTCAGAGGATACACACGTTGACCATCATCCTGCTGCTGCTCCTTTCCTGTCGTCTCATCGCAAACTCTTGTGCACCCTCTGGTGCTTGCTAGTCTCCAAAACTTCTTTGTGTTGCCTGCTTTGCAGATTGTCTTCCTTGTCTCTGTGGTTGCTCATTATTCAGAGACAGGCGGATCTCAGGTCATCTGCAGCTGCAGCAAAGGAGAAGCAGGAAACATGGCGTTCATCCATTAGACCGGGCGAACGCATGAAATACAGGACAACTTTTATGTAGAAGATCGCTTCTCCACCAGAAGAAGACGTAACTGTGAGTTTATAATAAAATGTACCAGTTTGTTCAAGATCACTGCTCGCTTGGGTTCATGGTTCACGAGTACGTCGTTGTTTGATAGATGGAATAATTTGGAGACAGAGAGAGCGCCTCGTGAATGACCTGGAAAGAGCTTATCTCCTTTCTTAGTTAGTGTAGCACCAGACGCGGTGACTTGCTTGAGCCAGCCTGGGCGAGCGTGAATAAACGGGTGGACAAACGAATGCTCGAACTGGCTGGCGCTGGAAACCATGGTAGTCAAAGTCAACTACCTTCTTCTACCAATATTCTACCAACCTTCCATTCGTGTAGCTATCTAGCTATCTATCTTTCGTGTTCTTGTCAAACTGGATAAGGAGGAAATAAGAAAGCCGAGGCTGTGAGCTGCGCTAGGTCGGAAGAGTCAGGAGATTTAGCTGTCGGTCCCCCGGCTGTGTTGTGCGATTGCTCCAAGGAGAAGCCATTGCACGGACTGCTCTACCTCCTCTCCCACTCCCAGCCAGCCAGAGCAGAAAGAGAGAGCCCAGCCTCCATTAGCGACAGTCTGGCTGGCATAGCCGCTGGTACACGTCCAGACACTCCATGTCCACTATGTTATGCTGCCGATGGTTTATTCCTTCAATTACAATCTAATCTGATGTGGATTTAATATGGTTCTTCATATGATTGGAACTATCTAGCTACGAGTTTCTTGGGTGAAATATCCGTATGATCAGTTTGACTTCTTTTTTAAATGTATTCTGAGTCTGATGTGGCGCTGTAAGGAGAACTGTTTTGGATGTTATGCTGTCAGCCAAGGCTCTGAAGTCAGGTATGTCATTGGGGCTTCACCATAAAATGGAGGAAGGCAGATGAGTCTCAGAGGAGAGCCTGGAGTCAGACAGGAGCCTTCACGGAAGAACAAAGGTTGACTTTCTTCTCCTGTACAGCAGCCAATTCTGGGTTGTTACAGGGTTAATGTACCTATAGTTTGGAAGTCTTTATGGATACCAACAAGTATTGTTAGTTTTATTTATAGTGATTTATGAGAACAAGTCAAGGTGAAGTTAATATTCTATTTTGGATTAATTTGATTCATTTCCTTTCCACCTGTTCTATTATTGCCATTGAGTTTAGGGGTAAATGTAGGGTACTTTAGGAGTGTTATTATGGGTCCCAGTGGTAGGTCTAGTCTGTGATGGTTTGGAGCTGTCAAAGTGCTGAGGAGAGAAGGACAGTCGCAGACACACATGGATGAGATGGGAATTTTAATGCTTAATAATGTAGTGGTTGTAGCTGCGGGTTGTTCATGCTTTACAAAGTGGTGGTCCCCAAACAGTGCACGCGCACACACACACACGCGCACACACAACACACCACACCACACACACACACAACACACCACACACACACACACCACACACACACACACCACACACACACACACACACACACACACACACACACACACACACACACACACACACCACACACACACACACAACACACCACACACACACACACGCGCACACACAACACACCACACCACACACACACACACACACACACACACACACAACACACCACACACACACACACACACACACACACACACGCGCACACACCACACACACACACACACACACACACACACACACACACACACACACACACACACACACACACACACACACACACACAGAGGAGTGCAGTCTTACAAAGTTCTTGAGAGTAAAGTAGACAACTTTCAATAGCAGTTTGCTACACTTCAACCATCTCACCATGCAGGCTATGCCATATGGCTATTTGTCAATTTAGGCTACAGTACATTAGATAGACAGAGCTATCCAAAAAGTTAAATGAACAATTGACATGTTTTATTACACATTGTTTTGAGATTTAGAGTTTGAATAGTCGTTTGTTAATCGATTTGTTATTTATGTACTTATGTTCTCAGCATGTACAGTACATGTAGTTCTCAGTTTAACTGGTGTGTACCGTATGGCTGAAGGAATGGCATTCCTTGTCATTCACTCAGTCAAGAGAAGGCAATGTGTGCCTGACTCTCCTGCAGACTCACTCGCTCTGGCCACGGTGAAATCTTGCTGACAAGGAGACTGAACTATACACTCTGCGACAACTGTGGGCTAGGAGGCAATCAAAATGGTGGCGCATGTCTCAGTCTCACATGTCAAGGGAAACAGGTTCTCAAGGAGGAGCTAGCTGGGATGTTTGGACTGAAAATATGTCGGCTAGATGGCTTCAGAGCAGGGCAGATTTTGGTATTTGCTGGGAAGTTGATGTTCTTGCTAGACTTCATGCTGTAGTCTTGATCTTTTACAGATCAGTCATTCCTGTACCATGCAAATAGCTTCCACGTTGAAGAATGGATACTTACGACCCAAGTTAGCTGCATTATAGCCTACATTTTGATGCTATGATCACAATTGATCACTGATAGAACATCACTGTGAACCTCATGTCTAGGCTATTTTTAGTCTCAAACAATCTGGATGAAGTTAGCAGATCTCCAGCATTACACAGTAGCCCAATTCTGATGGATTGTCCAAGACCTCCAGAAGTTGTGTGTTGACACTCTGGGGGTTAAAGTGCATTTCCTTATCAAAGTAGTTTTGTTTTTCTTCAGCATTAATGCAAAAATATTTAGTCTACTTTCTCATTGTACTGACCGACAATGCATTAGGCTATTACCGTGTATATGTTTAAATATTTGTGCCCTGCTGTAGGAAGGATTAAGCCACCGAAAGCACCTCAGTCTTTCCAAATTAAACAAGGCGACTTTTACTCCTATACAAATATTTATATTAACCTAGATCATCTATAATCCACACACAGAGACACATACAACGCTCTCCCTCGCCCTCCATTTGCCAAATCTGACCATAACTCTACCCTCCTGATTCCTGCATACAAGCAAAAACGCAAACAGGAAGTACCAGAGACGCGCTCAATACGGAAGTGGTCCAATGAAGCAGATGTTAAACTACGGGACTGTTTCACTAGTACAGACTCCCAATATGTTCAGGGATGCATCCAAATACATTGAAGAGTTTACCACCTCAGTCACTGGCTTCATTAATAAGTGCATCGATGACGTCGTCCCCACAGTGACCGTCCGTATCTCCACCAGAAGCCATGGATTGCAGGCAACGTTTGAACTGAGCTAAAGGCTAGAACTGCCACTTTCAAGGAGCGGGACACTAATCCGGACGCTTGTAAGAAATCCCGCTATGCCCTCCGACGAACCATCAAACAGGCTAAGCGTCAATACAGGACTAAAATCGAATCCTACTACACCGGCTTTGACGCCGATGTGGCAGGGATTGTAAACTATCACGGATTACAAAGCCGCAAACTGCCCAGTGACGCAAGCCTACCAGACAAGCTAAATGCTTTCTATGTTTGCTTCGAGGCTAGCAACACTGAACCATGCACAAGAGCACCAGTTGTTCCTGATGACTGTGTGATCACGCTCTCTGTAGCCGATGTGACTAACACCTTTTAAAACTTCTTATGGGCAGGTGGGACGGTAGCGTCCCACCTGGCCAACATCCGGTGAAATTGCAGAGTGCAAAATTCAAAAATACCAAATTCAAATATTTAACATTCTTGAAAATATAAGTGTTATACATCAAAATAAAGCTTAACTTCTTGTTAATCCAGCCGCTGTGTCAGATTTCAAAAAGGCTTTACGGCGAAAGCAAATACGATTATCAGAGGACAGCGCCCCGCATACAAACACATGAAAGTCATATTTCAACCAGGCAGGTGCGCCACAAAAGTCAGAAATAGCAATATAATTAATGCCTTACCTTTTGAAGATCTACTTCTGCTGGCATTCAAATGTGCCAGAAACATCACAAATGGTCCTTTTGTTCGATAATGTCTTTCTTTATGTCCCAAAAATGTCAATTTATTTGGCGCGTTTGATTCAGAAATACACCGGTTTCAACTCGCCCAACACGCCTACAAAGTATCTAATAAGTTACCTGTAAACTTGGTCCAAACAGGTACCCTAAAACAGGTACCCTAAAACGTAAATAATCGATCAAATTTAAGACGGAATAAACTGTTTCTAATACCGGATAAAAACAATGTGAAGCGCGCTCCAGTTCACTCGCACCAAAACAGTGGAGTCCACCTGGAGTGACACTTACAATGAATAGGACTACTTCTTCATTTCTCAAAAGAAAAACATTGAACAATTTCTAAAGACTAACATCTAGTGGAAGCCATAGGAACTGCAACCAGGTTCCAAATAATAAGGGTATCCCATAGAAAACAATTGGAAAATCCTATGACCTCAATTCCCCCCCTGGATGGTTTGTCCTCGGGTTTTTGCCTGCCATATCAGTTCTATTATACTCACAGACATTATTTTAACAGTTTTAGAAACTTTAGAGTGTTTTCTATCCAAATCTAATTATATGCATATCCTAGCTTCTGGGCCTGAGTAACAGGCAGTTTACTTTGGGCACACTTTTCATCCGGAGGTGAAAATACTGCCCCCTACCCAAGAGAGGTTAAACAGGTTAACATTCAGGTTAACAGATGGATTACCAGGACGCATACTCAGAGCATGCAACCTCTCCCTGACCCAGTCTGTAATACCTACATGTTTCAAGCAGACCACCACAGTCCTTGTGCCCAAGAACGGCAAGGTAACCTGTCTAAACCCGTAGCACTCACATCTGTAGCCATGAAATGCTTTGAAAGGCTGATCATGGATCACATCAACACCATCATCCAGACATACTGCCCCTTCCACACCGCCCTTTCCCACCTGGACAAAAGGAAAACCTACGTGAGAATGCTGTACATTGACTACAGCTCAGCGTTCAACACCATAGTGCCCAACACCATGAACACCTCCCTCTGCAACTGGATCCTGGACTTCCTGACAGGACGCCCCCAGGTGGTGAGGGTAGGCAACAACACATCCGCCACGCTGATCCTCAACACGGGGCCCCTCAGGGGTGCGTGCTTAGTCCCCTCCTGTACTCCCTGTTCACCCACCACTGCATGGTTGTGCACAACTATAGAGAGGAGGTCGGAGAACTGGCAGTGTGGTGCCAGGACAACAACCATGGCTACCCTGACTATTTGCATTGACCCCGTTTTATTTGCACCGGCTCTATGCACCGGCTCTATGCACACTCACTGGACTCTACCCACACACTCACACATACTACACTGACACCCCAACACACACATACAAACACTACATACGCTTACACACACACAAACATGAATATTGACACCACACACATGGACGCCACACATAGACACACTTTCACACTCTTCACATACGGTGCTGCTACTCTGCTTTTTATCTATCCTGATTGCCGAGTCACTTTTACCCCTACCTACATGTACATATCATCTCAATTACTTCAACTACCTCATACCCCTGCACACTGATTGGGTACCGCTACTCTATGTCTATAGTCTCGTTATTGTTATTTTATTGTGTTACTATTTCCTTTGACATCTTCTACACATTTTTCTTACCTTTTTAACTCTGCATTTCTGGGGGTAAGGGCTCATAAGTAAGCATTTCACATGCGTTGTAGTCGACGAATGGGACAAATACAATTATATATCATTTGATGTTTTATCCCCATTCTGTTGTAAGGGATTTACTGTTGTGAACATTAGTCAAGTTCTTATAATCATAAGAGATACTTTTATAACAAGATTTTAGCGAGGTATTTTAGTCTTATGAAGAAAATGGGAAGAATTAGACAACAGAATGAATGTGACCTCTGGGTTCAGTGACGGTTTGGACATATAGGAAGAATGAAATGGAGCTCGGGCAGAGTGGCAGAGTGATGCACTCTAGTGTAGATACCTTGCGGCCGTGGCAGGGACGGGAGAGAGTGACACAAAAGCCAATTGAAATGGTCCAGTGAGTGCTTTCTTGAGATGATGCATTGGCTCATAAGATGTAGGGCCTAGCCTACTGCAACGGTGAACACACTTTCTTTTAGTAGTTCATGCTATGGCCCTATTTCAGAATGGCCCCCTTTTTTTTGCCACTGCAAAACACAGCACTACCATCTTACCTGCTTTCTTATTAGCTTGCATGTGAATCAAACCTAACCCACATCATAGCTCTTCTTGCCATTATTTTGTAATTAGGTACAAGAGCACAAATCATGGTAGAATAAATTAAACTGTTAAAGGAAGTGATTTTCTTGTGGCAGTGACGTTCTGGTTACTGTTGTCGTGGTTCACTTCAGTGCAAATGGCATCTTCTCTCTATCTGTATACCAACTTTGGAAGGGGTTATGAAATAACGTTACTTAACAGTTTTTTTAATATTTTATAATATTTACTTTATATGACATAAGATGTTAGTGCCAGGGGTACATCCCTAGTAAGGGCAGCCTGTGTAAGGAGCTTCCTTGTTGGATCTGTAGAAACATCTTACACTATATACTGATGGGATTTCTTTTTACTGCTCAGTACGATGAGGCACACAAAGTTAAGAATTTGTTCTTAATTGACTTGCCTAGTTAAATAAAGGTTAAATAAATAAAAAAATACAATAAAAACAACAGAGACAGTGTCGATCATGAGACATGAGGCATCATTGCACATGCATGGAGTCTCTGTGGACATCTAGGACTATTTTGAACTGAATTTAAGAAGCTCTATGTGCCTTTATGTTGTTTTCAAGATATCTAGTAAACCATATTTAATCAGACTGATATAGTCTTAGCCAGTAGCCATCAGCTTTCCCATAGGTTAGCAAGTCTGATCAGTCTCATCCACAATCCTTCATAAGTTTCTCAAACGAGACACAGTAAACCAACTCTGTCAGCCGAGTCGAGCTGAGCTGCGGTGGAAAAATTCTGAATTCTTTGGAGACGCCAGTTTGTGAGGCAGTCTAGTGGCAGGGGACAAGGCCCTCTTTGAGAGGGAACAGGAGTGGTCTTGTAAAGGGGATCCACTGGCCTCAGCCTACAGAGCAATGAAGCTGTCCAAGGCCGATTAAATATTTAAGGAGTTGGGAAGGAGGTCTCGCTGGTAAGTTAATATTAATGGGTCTTGTGTTGCTCTTCAAGAGGGTGGTTTGGCTCACCTGAAGAGGGACCGTAAGATACTTCTATACAAGTAGGAGAGACTAGCATACAGTAGGAGAGACTAGCATACAGTAGGAGAGACTAGCATACAGTAGGAGAGACTAGCATACAGTAGGAGAGACTAGCATACAGTAGGAGAGACTAGCATACAGTAGGAGAGACTAGCATACAGTAGGAGAGACTAGCATACAGCGGAAACAGTTTAAAAATGTCACATCTAGAAAGTAACAGTTCCGTTAGGCTTTCTCGTTTCCACCAGTGGGATCTATATCGATGTCCACTGTCTTGCTTCGTTCACTTCAAGACCTACCAGCTTGTAACCTCACCTTCACCCTGTAACTGGTATCTGTGTCAGGTAAAGGAAGATGACAGTAACGCTGAATGTTTTGGAAGACTTCCACAAAGAACGTCACGATGAGAAATGTTGCTTACACCTCATAAAGAGCAATAATGTTTTAAGATCAGTCATGCTCTCGTTTATCTTTAAATTGAGCAGAATATATTCTAAGTATGAAGAGAAAAAGATTAGGACACATTATTTACAGAGCTTTGATCTTAGATCTAACAATAGAGGACGCCCAGTATGATGACCGTCACTGAAGCAAGGTAGAAGAACTTCTTATTAAATGGTTTGATTATGGAGATGAAAGCTCTGAACGTAGTGGACAAACCCCAATGTGTGGAAAGAGAGAGAACTGATGTAATCTTGTAGTAATCTTGTTGTAGGCTAATCCTGTTACAACCTTGTTACAACCTATTCACAGCCTTTGTTTCACACCTATGTGGGTTTCTGTCATCAGTGACCAATAATAGTCATGCTTTCTGTAGGCCTGCAATGGTGACCTCTCAGGGGAGAAATCCATGTGCCTCAAATCTATTTTGAATTGGACACATAGCATTGGCAGGTCGGCTCTGTTGGCCTAACTTTGGGAAATGGTGCCAAAGTCAAACAGAGATGGGTTATGGATTGCTTGGTTGTGTAGTGGAATGCTGAATGCAGCATGGTTTGCTGAAGTTGGCCTAATTGTCTTTGTGGAAAAACACTTCCTGGTTATTCTCCAAGAATGTCCTTGGACATCCTACTTCAGTTTTCTGTCTTTAACTCTACGTATTCATCCGTGACCCAGCACATTCCCTTTGGGAAATACAATCCAAGACAGTTTGAAAACAGAGCCACAGCTTGAGATGTGCTTCAAACAGACGTTCTGAGCTTGTGGCTTTACTATCCACTGGTCACTACATCTAAGAGCCTAATTTATTTAAGGTACCATTACAGTGTTTACTAGTAGTAAAGAACTCAAGCATTTCTTAATGGGCACGTAGTAAATGTGGTTCAACTTGTTTGTATTTATGCAAACCTTTTTGGCTTTGTAATTGACCTTGAGAGAACTTTTGACAGTCAGACGATTTTGATCAATTTTTGATTGAGATCTCTGGATTAGTCATTATTATGATTATTTCCACTGCCTTGTGAATGGCGAGCAGCAGTCAGTTGGGTAAGATAATGGAAATGTCAAATAGTGTGAGATGACTGTTTAATTATGTGGTGGTTTAACTGTTAGTGTGGGAGGCGGATATTATTATTGTTTCATATTGTCCGTGCCTCTGATGCTGAATGAATGCTAAATGATTGCTGAATGGTTGCTGAGTGATCGCTGAGTGATCGCTGAGTGATCGCTGAGTGATCGCTGAGTGATCGATGAGTGATTGCTTCTTGAGGCAATTGCAGTATGATATGTTTTTTCTAGTTCTCAATACTACACAGATTTCCTTTACTATTAATACATTTCTAGCAACTAATGTAGCCAGTAAGTGTGTTAATAAAAATGATGATGAAACTCTTGACACGATGTCAAGCCAAGCACTGTGATGCAGTATGAAAATGTATGCACGCACTACTGTAAGTCACAGTGGATAAGAGCATCTGCTAAATTACTAAAATGTAAAAATATAAAACTGTGATATGGCCTCAGGGATTAAATTACATGAATGACAAAATAGGCTGTATAATTTCACACAGTGACACGTTGACGGTGCTTACCTGTGTCTGTATGTATTCCGAATGTTTTACCTTGCGATTTAACACTCTAGACCAGGTGTTTTGAGCAGGAGCAATGTCAAAGTGAAGTGAGGTTTGCGTCATTGGAGAAGTTGCTAAGGTACATGTATCAGCTCAGACCATGGAGAATACTCTAACCCAAAGGGCAGAGAAACCAAGTGAGAAGTACCTCCACCGATTAAAAAAAAATAATAACATTTTTTGAATAATTATGCTAAAGGCTTGCAATTAGTTTGTGCACTTAATACTTTTTGGGGATGGCATATTTAATTAACCTTATTGCTGTGAGCCTAAAAGCCTGAGTTGTGTGTTTTATCAGAAATAAAACCCAATTACCTCAATTTGAAAGCACTGCAAATGTAGGCTGAAGCACTGCAAATGTATGTTTGTGTTTCATCGTGTTATCAGTAAACCCTTCTCACGGCCTTCTCTGGAAACCTTGGTTAACCTACAGCATGACTGCTATCTCAAAGAGAGATTAAGTTCCATATTTGGTGGTGGCTGAACTGTGATCCTCAAATCTCTTGTCTACCTATCTTCTGAAGAAGACCTTGTGGTGACAAGGCAACCACCTAGCAGAGAGAACATTTCACTTCTCCTTTCTCTGGCAGCTATGACAGCAGAAAACGAGAAAGGAAACTGGTCCAGGTCTGTGCTCCTAGCTAAACAGTCCCATCTGTGTAACAAGATAGCAGGGTAAAGGCAGGCAGGGCAGGGAGGGGGACTGGGTTGCCCATGCAGACCTTGAGGATCACAAAATGGTGGATGACCGTCCAATGCCACTGAGCCACTGATACTTCCTTGTTCTCTCTGTTTTGCTCTGCAGTGGGTGCTCTATGAAATGGAGTACTCTCTCTCTGTCTCTGCGTAGCTAGCTCTGTTCACCCAATCTCTGCTCTGCTGGTCTCTCTGTGATGCAGAAGATAATTCTGTCAGGCCAGAGGGAGCAGCCAGCCAAGTGAGGTGACTCTGTTAAAGCAGGTTGAGCAATATTCTGATTAGACAGTGAACCATAGCCATGCATGGCAAGAAGGATCCAGAGTGCTGAGACTTATCTAGCTTAGCTGCCTTCAAACCAAACCTACAGGGTTTTAAGGATTTAATATGCTGTGTTTTGTTGCTTTTGTTGATTGCTTTTCCTTTCGGTTTGAAGGTTTGAAGGTCACACAGTAAAATGGTGAAATGATAATGGCTTCACTTTTGATTAATCCAGAAATGTTTGTTATTGAATGTAACCTCCTGTATACGGTACTCCCTGACGAAGGCCATTTCATTATATGAAGAGTCCTTTCTTTTTGAAAGCCAACTGTACGTTTGCTTCAGGAAATGTAAATGTTAGCAGAATATTAAACTAGCACATTGTATATGATTAGATCGTATCAGCCATGTTTGTGATGCTTTCTACCATGAGGAAATACCCAGCTTGCTAGATGACATTAGAGGGACAGCTATGGGAGAACATTCTTCTTGATCTGCAGTTCCATTGTCTCCTGCTTGTGCAAGAGGGGCCATTATCTCCTGCTTGTGCAAGAGGGGCCAATGCTCTTGAGTGCTCTGTCACAACCACCCTTTTTAGAATCAGTGGAGCAACAATAGAAGCTTTCTATAAGAGACAAAGGCTAGGCTATCCTCGGAGCAAGGTTGTACTGTGTCATGATGTGCTCTTTGATGGCTTTGATGGAAAGACAAAATGGGAAATGGTTTGGTCGGCAGGCAGGCAGTAGAGTTGGCTGGCCCCGTAAAGAAGAAGAAAGCGATGTGGCGATATTAAGTAATAATGCTAGCTGAGCGTTAGCTAGCTCGGGGGACGTCGGGTAACCATCTGTCATCTGAGGCTGACTGGCGGTGAATTGATTTGTTATTACTCCAAGATCCATTCAAATGTTGTTGAACAAGAAGATTGAAGATAAATATTTCTGGGGACGGAGAGCTGTTGCTCCATAAACATATGTGAAATGGCGTCCTATTCCCTTTATAGTGCACCCTTATTAACCAGGGCCCATTCATACATTAGCTAAGGTCAGTCAAACAGTGAAATATCTACCCGTGTAGATTAGAAGCGGGGCTTCAGTTGGGTGTTCTCTGTCTGAGAAGCTTCGTGTTAGTTCGTTAATGGTTGACCTAGTTCAGCTCCATATGCCATATGCTTCCTGGAACACATTTCATCTAAAATAAAAGCCATTATGGTGGTGTTGGTGGTGGAGAAGATTACTGTTATATACAATCATCTAATTTAGTAATGTTTCAAGCCAAGGCGTCATAATAAAAAAAACATTTTGCAACTAATTTAGAAAATGTTGTAAAATATAGAATTATTATGATCCTGATCTATCCATAGTGGTTGATTGACTCATCACCCACCCAAACTGTGGTTTTAACATTAGCTAGATGAAGTCATTTTAATAGATTCATCACTAAATGGTTAACTTATGTCACCATGGTTCAGACTAGAGGAGACATATCATACTCGAAACTATGAGCCTGTGTTGATGTCACCTCCACCATGACTAGCAGCTGCCCCACCGGGCAGAGAGAGATTCACTGGGAGATGACTATGTCTGGCTGATGTCACCTCATATGGCCCATGATACCAGCAGTGCTGTGTCTGTAATGGCACACTATTCCCTATAGGGCACTGCTGGTCAGTTTAGTGCACTACAAAGGGAATAGGGTGCCATTTTGGACACACACTAGTTGATATATGTTGAACGACATGGTGCTTTTTCTACTGATTATTTCCCCTGTTTTGAACATAATAATAGGGCCTGCTGCCTCATCGATCAGCCAGGTGGAATCAATGCTTCATGTCTGTGTGTTTTCAGACACTTCCTCATGATCAAATCCATTAAGGAAGTTTTGTCCTCTTATGACGATGAGTGAGTAGAACAGAGGGAATAGAATAAACAGTAATTGTTTTCCTCACCGTTGTGAACCGTGTATTGGCTAATCTCCGGGAAATGTGGAATATTGATAAATGGATATAGGAGAACAATTTGTGTATATTATGTTTTTTTCTTCTTCAGGTAAGTATTTTGTTTCATACAGGGTTCGCACAAGTTGCTTGAGGTACTTGAATTTGGAACTCTGAAATTCAAGTACTGGAATACCTTGAAAATCAGACATTTACTCAAGTTGGTACTTTAAAAGTACTTGAATTAAAATGAGAGAACAGAAAATGATCACATATGTTAATATGAAAAATAGTAGAAATGTATTGGTCTTGTAAAGCAGATGTCCTCACGTGTTTCGCACTCTGGTTTCCAGGCGAGCTCGCTCAATCAACCCACACTGTCACTCAGCCAGGCAGGTACAGAACTGACTGATTAGGCGGCTCCAAACGTCACATCGATAGCTAAAATGCCGGACAAATGTAGATTCAAGCCTGCCTGGCAGGATATTGACATTTATTAATGTTTTTTTCCTAGATACAACCAGGGATGTAGTGGAGGGTAAACACACGTAAAAGCTGTTTACACAGCTTTTTATTTGTGAAATAGCATTTACTCACCTTTTTATTTAGTTGATTATCGTTTACCCACTTATTATTGCATTCCCAAAGTTGATCAACGCTCAGAAGGCTTCTTGACGGGAAATTCCGCACATGACATAGGCCGAGAGGTGAAACGAACTACCTTAGCCCAGATCAGTGGCAAGTAGCAGAGACACCGCTGACAGTGGGAATTATTTTAACAATGTGCCTTAGGCATGCTGCAAGGAGGCATGAGGACTGCAGATGTGGCCGGGGCAATAAATTGCAATGTTCGTACTGTGAGACGCCTAAGACAGCGCTACAGGGAGACAGGACGGACAGCTGATCATCCTCACAGTGGCAGACCACGTGTAACAACACCACCAGGGGATCGGTACATCCGAACATCACACCTGCGGGACAGATACAGGATGGCAACAACAACTGCCCGAGTTACACCAGGAACGCACAATCCTTCCATCAGTGCTCAGACTTTCCGCAATAGGCTGAGAGAGGCTGGACTGAGGGCTTGTAGGCCTGTTGTAAGGCAGGGCCTCACCAGACATCACCGGCAACAACGTCACCTATGGGCACAAACCCACCATCGCTGGACCAGACATGACTGATGGTCGGATTTGCGTTTATCGTAGAAGGAATGAGCGTTACACCGAGGCCTGTACTCTGGAGCGGGATCGATTTGGAGGTGGAGGGTCCGTCATGGTCTGGAGCGGTGTGTCACAGCATCATCGGACTGAGCTTGTTGTCATTGCAGGCAATCTCAACTCTGTGCGTTACAGGGAAGACATCCTCCTCCCTCATGTGGTACCCTTCCTGCAGGCTCATCCTGACTGACTCCAGCATGACAATGCCACAACGCACAGAACAAGCAGTATGGCTGATTTCCTGCAAGACAGGAATGTCAGTGTTCTGCCATGGCCAGCGAAAGCCCGGATCTCAACCCCATTGAGCACGTTTGGGACCTGTTGGATCGGAGGGTGAGGGCTAGGGCCATTCCCCCCAGAAATGTCCGGGAACTTGCAGGTGCCTTGGTGGAAGAGTGGGGCAACATCTCACAGCAAGAACTGGCAAGTCTGGTGCAGTCCATGAGGAGGAGATGCACTGCAGTACTTAATGAAGCTGGTGACCACACCAGATACTGACTGTTACTTTTGATTTTGACACCCCCTTTGTTCAGGGACACATTATTCCATTTCTGTTAGTCACATGTCTGTGGAACCTGTTCAGTTTATGTCTCATTTGTTGAATCTTGTTATGTTCATACAAATATTTACACATGTTAAGTTTGCTGAAAATAAACGCAGTTGACAGTGAGAGGACATTTCTTTTCTTGCTGAGTTTATTATGTATACTGAACAAAAATATAGACACAACATGCAACAATTACAAAGATTTACTGAATTATTGGGCCAGTAACCGAAAGGATGCTAGATCGAATCCCCGAGCTGACAAGGTAAAAATCTGTCGCTCTGCCCCTGAACAAGGCAGTTAACCCACTGTTCCTAGGCCGTCATTGTAAATAAGAATTTGTTCTTAACATGCTTGCCTAGTTAAATAAAGGATAAATAAAACAATTAAATAAGGAAATCGGTCAACATCATCAGTCATGTAGACAGTAAATAAGTAGTGAAACACGTATTATTGAGTAGAACTTGTAAGGTAGTTAGAGGTTGGTGACTAGAAACAATTGCATAATAGGAATTATTACAAATTGATGGTCCATGGAAATAAATATTAAACTCTGTTCAAAACGGTCTACTTCTCAACAATCCCAGAATGGACTTGGTATTAGTATGGGTTTAGTATTAGTATGGATTTGGTATTAGTGTGGATTTAGTATCAGTAGGGGGGTAGTGTTATTATGGATTTAGTATCAGTATGGGTTTAGTATTAGTATAGTATTAGTATAGTATCAGTATGGGATTAGTATTAGTATGGGATTAGTATTAGTATCAGTATGGGTTTAGTATTAGTATTGTTTTAGTATCAGTATGGGTTTAGTATTAGTATCCGTATGGATTTAGTCGTAGTGTGGGTTTAGTATTAGTATGGGTTTAGTATTAATATGGGGTTAGTGTTATTATGGATTTAGTATCAGTATGGGTTTAGTATTAGTATAGTATTGGTATTAGTATGGATTTAGTATCAGTATGGGATTAATATTAGTATGGGTTTAGTATTAGTATGGGTTTAGTATCAGTATGGGTTTAGTATTAGTATGGCTTTAGTATCAGTATGGGTTTAGTATTAGTATGGGTTTAGTATTAGTATGGGTTTAGTATTAGTATGGGTTTAGTATCAGTATGGGTTTAGTATCAGTATGGGTTTAGTATTAGTATGGGTTTAGTATTAGTATGGGTTTAGTATTAGTATTGGTTTAGTATTAGTATGGGTTTAGTATCAGTATGGGTTTAGTATTAGTATGGGTTTAGTATTAGTATGGCTTTAGTATGGGTTTAGTATTAGTATTGGTTTAGTATTAGTATGGGTTCAGTATTAGTATTAGTATGGGTTCAGTATTAGTATTAGTATGGGTTTAGTGTCAGTATGGCGTTAGTATTGGTATTAGTATTAGTATGGGTTTAGTATTAGTAACGTATTAGTATGGATTTAGTATTAGTATGGGTTTAGTATCAGTATGGGTTTAGCATCATTATGGATTTATCATCGGTATGGGTTTAGTATCAGTATGGATTTAGCATCATTATGGATTTATCATCGGTATGGGTTTAGTATCAGTATGGATTTAGCATCATTATGGATTTCTCATCGGTATGGGTTTAGTATCAGTATGGATTTAGCATCATTATGGATTTATCATCATTATGGATTTAGCATCGGTATGGGTTTAGTATTAGTATAAATGTTGTATTAGTATGCACAGATATAAATTATACAGTATGAGTAACAGTTTAATTGTAGCTAGGCTATTACAGTGTGGGGCACTGGGCCTGTATTTTGGGGCGTGGGGAACTGAGCCTGTATTTCGGAGTGTGGGCACTAGGCCTGTATTTTGAGATGTGTGGCACTGGGCCTGTGTTTTGCGGCGTGGGCCACTGGGCCTGTATTTTGGGGCGTGGGCCACTGGGCCTGTATTTTGGGGCGTGGGGCACTGGGCCTGTGTTTTGGGGCGTGGGGCACTGGGCCCGTGTTTTGGGGCGTGGAGCACTGGGCCTGTGTTTTGCGGCGTGGGGCATTGGGCCTGTGTTTTGGGGCGTGGGCCATTGGGCCTGTGTTTTGGGGCGTGGGCCATTGGGCCTGTGTTTTGGGGCGTGGGGCACTGGGCCTGTGTTTTGGGGCGTGGGGCACTGGGCCTGTGTTTTGGGGCGTGGGGCACTGGGCCTGTGTTTTGCGGCGTGGGGCACATCAGTAACATTTAACGGAAAACGCAGTGCAGGTTGTTTATGATGTAACTACATACACTGGAAAACAAATGCCCTGTGCAAGGTTGTTTATGAAGTTCTTACCTTTGGAGAATTGTTGTGTGATGTTAACTGTCAGTGTCTCCCATAGATGGAGAGGAAACAGTCATGAAAGGATAAGTCACAGGCCTAATGAAAAGGAAGTTCAGAGAGGGGTCAAATATGATCCTGGTTCCAATGTTTGGCTATGACAACGGCCATAGGAGTCCGGCAAGACAACATAAACAGATCTGAGATACCAGGCTAGTCAAACATGCCTTGGATTTCCTCTTATTTTTTAAATATATATACATACATTGACAAAAACAAACAGTTACATACATGCATTTCCACAAACATGAATGACATCACACTTGCGCAGACCCACATCTTTCCACGGTATCCACACCCAATACATTTCAGTTTTTCAAACACAATTCCACTTTAACATTATGGGGTATTGTGTGTAGGCCAGTGGGAAAGAAATCTGAGTTTAATCCATGTTAAATTCAGGCTGTAACACAACAAGATGCAGAAAAAGTCAAGGGGTGTGAAAACTCTCTGAAGGCACTGAACTTCCATATTTTTTTGAACAAGTACCGGGTTACCGTGGGGTCATAGAGCCAAAGAGAGAGTATCTCCTTTCCATAAGATCGTATTAGTTTGTAGCCCAAACGGTTTGGACGCTACAGACAGAAGTTGGCACGTCGGCGCTACTGAGTGCAGATGAGTCCCGTGGGGCTTGTGGGGGTCGTAGAGAAAAACGGAGAACGTTCTGACGCTAAGGACGTTTTCGTGAGAAGATACTATGTATGTAGTATAGCCAAAACGATCAGTTTGAACTAGAGATTAGTTAGTTATTTTGGTTGCTTGCATAACCTTTGTGTGCACAGTGGGGGGCACCAGTCCCATTTTGAACCAAAATAACTAGCAAAGCATGCATTTGGACATCCTTTTTAGGTAACAGGCCTATGACATACTCAGCACAGACATACCAATGCTAGCTAAGGTGATATGTGATTTAGGAGCTTCTCTCCTCAGGTGTGCAACTTAGAAACAGGAGCAGCCCTGGGTCTGATAGTCTGGTCCGTTCAACATAAATAATGCACTGAGAATGTGATTGTAATTATATCAAGAATGTAAGGGGTCAAGTGTGAAAAATGGCATCCCATGCCACAGCCAGAAATACAACAGAGTGCAGCCGATTCACTAACAGACTGGTGCCCGTTGGGCCTTTCTTTTATATCAAGGCACAGTGATGCATAATGTATACCCTCTTCTCTTCCCTCGTCATGGCATCAGGGACACCTCTGACATTATCGAACAGAGACCTACACTAGGCCTACCTAACGATCATGTGCTGGCCTGTTTTTATCTGTATTATAAAACAGTAGCCTAATAAACTGCATGTTTTTCCGACTCGTCGTGGGAGGACCAAACGCCATGTATTTACGTCCATAGGAGATGATGGATTAGGGTGTGGTTCAATACAGTTTGACCCTTTCAACCAAACATAACATAAGTTTGATTTTAGTTTTTTTTCTAGTAAAGCATTTTTAATATGCACATTTCCCCAGCGGTGGTGTGTTTCCACCAAACAGACTTGTTTCAGATCAAAATCAACGTGTGATGACGTAGTGCACACAAAATGGACTTTATCGCGTACATTTGCACCTACTGAATGAAGTTCAATGTGTTTCCATCGCATTTTCAACTCTACCGATTAGTTTTGTCACAAAAACTGTTGCTTTAAATAGGAAATATGCCTTCTGGTCTTGGCACCTATATACGATGTGGGTAGGCTGTGTAGGTTGGCTATCTACATGAGATTATAATGGTTAGAGCCAGAGTATTTGTATTTGTCAAACGGCAGTCACGCATCGATTACCATGTCACTAGATTAAGACCCTCGATATTTATTGGAAAGCAGCATCAAGTATATCAGTTCCACCACCCTTCATAACTTATTTCATCTGTAGCCTAATAAACTGTGTGGTTTCCCGAGTCGTAGTGGGAGGACCATACACCATATCATCGCGTGACTCCAAATTTACTTTGAAATATCGGTTATTATATCAATATTCGCGCATAAAGGCGTTTCCACCGCCGTTTCCTGCATAATTAATTTTAAAGACAATATCTCAACATGTCGAACAAACAAATGATCTGTCTGCATTTATAAAATTACACAGCTGTCGTGATTTAAAAAAAATACCAAATGACTTTACTCGCATAAAAACTGTGGATGGAAATGTGGTCAATGACATTTAAATTAATTCAAAATGACATGCTAAGCTAACTGCAGGCTAACCTAGAGGGATCAGTGCATCGTGGGAGACGAAATGCACCATGGGAATCGTAGTATGCTGTAGACAAGGGCAATACAGAAGCTTCAAAATGACAAAAATTGTGCAGTATGACTAACAAAAACGATAAAAGATCAAAATGTGTATCAAATCTTAAAGTACTGCGTATATACTAACCGGATAATAACTGGTTATAAAGTGGCGGAATTGTCCCTTTATAGCAAGTTTTTTCATCATGTCTCATTGCAGCTGGAGATGAAACTGTACACTTAAACGAGACACGCCCCAACCGGCGATGACGTTATCGGTATACAATGACACAACACAAGCTCTTACAGTTATGGTAAAGAACATCTAGGCTACAGTATCACAACATACTCTTACAGTTATTATGGTAAATAAATATATCACAACATGCTCTTACAGTTATTATGGTAAATAACATGTATCACAACATGCTCTTACAGTTATTATGGTAAATAATATATATCACAACATGCTCTTACAGTTATTATGGTAAAGAACATACAGTATATGGTTCTAGAGTATCACAACATGCTCTTACAGTTATTATGGTAAATAATATGTATCACATCATGCTCTTACAGTTATTATGGTAAATAATATATATCACATCATGCTCTTACAGTTATTATGGTAAATAATATATATCACATCATGCTCTTACAGTTATTATGGTAAATAATATATATCACAACATGCTCTTACAGTTATTATGGTAAAGAACATGTATCACCACATCCTCTTACAGTTAATATGGTAAAGAACATACAGTATATGCTACTAGAGTATCACAACATGCTCTTACAGTTATTGTGGTAAAGAACATACAGTATATGCTACTAGAGTATCACAACATGCTCTTACAGTTATTATGGTAAATAATATATATCACAACATGCTCTTACAGTTATTATGGTAAATAATATATTTCACAACATGCTCTTACAGTTAATATGGTAAAGAACATACAGTATATGGTTCTAGAGTATCACAACATGCTCTTACAGTTATTATGGTAAAGAACATCCAGTGGGGTCCGGATCACTGAGGTATAATCAAAACTGGAGACTGCGTCCAAGATGTCCGACCATTGTTTTAAAAGGTAATCTACTAGCATTCGCATACGCTGATTCATGGACCGTCTATGTCCGGGTTGCATCTGGTTTATCTGAACAACATCACATGAGCACTAGCACTCAGGGGGCAGCACGAGCAGTGATGACGTCATCACTGGATGAATATAAAATGTTAATATTTTCAGCTTGAGTGCTAGAAGAAAACATTTGCCTCACACAATTATTTGATTCATTCAATGGATGTTTTGTGCACAAAGGTGATGACTAAAGTGTCTTATTAGGTATTTTCTAATCTGACGTCTGTATGTGGCCGTGTATGGAAACTGTCTTTCTGGACAGGGGGGTCAGTTAAACTGCAGTACCGAAGCAAAACTATAGGAGCAGTCGTAAGCGTGCGTCTAGACCGGAGCCTGGCCCCTAAGTCCGTAGTTATTGGAACCCTTGATAAAGATGAGAAAAAAGACTATAAAATAAATAATACAAAAACTGAGCTATATTATATGCTCATTTTAATTTTATGCTAATACAATTGCTCAGAGAAAGAGATTTTGCTTAGAAAGTAATATATATACAGTTGAAGTCGGAAGTTTACATACACTTATGTTGGAGTCATTAAAACTTGTTTTTCAACCACTCCACACACTTCTGGTTAACAAACTATAGTTTTGGCAAGTCGGTTAGGACATCTACTTTGTGCATGACACAAGTCATTTTTCCAACAATTGTTTACAGACAGATTATTTCACATGTAATTCACTGTATCACAATTCCAGTGGGTCAGAAGTTTACATACACTAAGTTGACTGTGCAACAGCTTGGAACATTTCTGAAAATGATGTCATGGCTTTAGAAGCTTCTGATATGCTAATTGACATAATTTGAGTCAATTGGAGGTGTACCTGTGGATGTATTTCAAGGCCTACCTTCAAACTCAGTGCCTCTTTGCTTCACATCATGGGAAAATCAAAAGAAATCAGCCAAGATCTCAGAAAATAATAGTAGACCTCCGTCATAATAAGTATAAACACCATGGGACCACGCAGCTGTCATACCACTCAGGAAGGAGACACGTTTTATCTCCTAGAGATGAACGTACTCTGGTGCGAAAAGTGCAAATCAATCCCAGAACAACAGCAAAGGACCTCCTTGAAGATGCTGCAGGAAACAGGTACAAAGTATCTATATCCCCAGTAAAACAAGTCCTATATAAACATAACCTGAAAGGCCGCTCAGCAAGGAAGAAGCCACTGCTCCAAAACCGCCATAAAAAAAACAGACTACGGTTTTCAACTGCACATGGGGACAAAGATCGTACTTTTTGAAGAAATGTCCTCTGTTCTGATGAAACAAAAATAGAGCTATTGGCCATAATGGCCATCGTTATGTTTGGAGGAAAAAGGGAGAGGCTTGCAAGCCGAAGAACACCATCCCAACCGTGAAGCACGGTGGTGGCAGCATCATGTTGTGGGGGTGCTTTGCTTTGCTGCAGGAGGGACTGGTGCACTTCACAAAATAGATGGCATCATGAGGTAGGAAAGTTACGGGGATATATTGAAGCAACATCTCAAGACGTCAGTCAGGAAGTTGAAGCTTAGTCGCAAATGGGTTTTCCAAATGGACAATGACCCCAAGCATACTTCCAAAGTTGTGGCAAAATGGCTTAAGGACAACAAAGTCAAGATGTTGGAGTGGCCATCACAAAGCCCTGACCTCAATCCTATAGAACATTTGAGGGCAGAACTGAAAAGTGTGTGCGAGCAACGAGGCCTACAAACCTGACTCAGTTACACCATCTCTGTCAGGAGGACAACTTAATGTGGGAAGTTTGTGGAAGGCTTCCGAAACGTTTGATCCAAGTTAAGCAATTTAAATGCAATTCTACCAAATACTAATTGAGTGTATGTAAACTTCTGACCCACTGGGAATGTGATGAAAGAAATAACAGCTGAAATAAATCGTTATCTCTACTATTATTCTGACATTTCACATTCTTAAAATAAAGTGGTGATCCTAACTGATCTGAGACAGGGATTTTTTACTAGGATTAAATGTCAGGAATTGTGAAAAACTCAGTTTAAATGTATTTGGCTAAGGTGTATGTAAACTTCCGACTTCAACTGTGTATATATATATATATTTTAAGATGGGGGTAAAAATGATTGGATCCCCTGTTTTCAATCCTCCAGCTCCAGCATACTCCCATTGATAGGTTAATGACATTCAGCTCTTTTCTAAAATCTTATATGAGATTGGAGACCATTTTTCCATACAGAATCTTTTCAGATCTTTGATATCCTTCATCTGCGCTTTTGGACTGCCCTTTTCAATTCAAACCATAGGTTTTCAATGGGGTTCAGTTCCGGAAACTGAGATGCCCACTATAAAATGATTTTGTGGTCAATTAACAATTTCTTTGTGGATTTTAGGGCTGACCCCATTTTAGTCGACTGGGCGATAGGCTGTTGGTCGACTGAGATTTTTTTTTGTCGAGCAGCAGGAATGTCAGTCCATCACTCTAAGACAGGCATTAGCAAGGTAATTACGCATAGAAGTAAGCCTCCCCGTTAGGGGATGTCTGATAGTATTTCTGATTGTCTTAACTCACCACCACTAATGAGCTGTGTTTTTTTCTTCAGCTCAAACAGCATGTAAACAAAGTCTGTTTTTACAGAATAACAATAGTTCCTCAATGTATTTTTTTTTTAAAAACGGGGTCTCTCCCTTTTGATAACCACTGAGTCTCAGCGTGAAAGGGAAAAATTGCGTACTCTGATCCAGTGGAAACTTCATAAAATACCTGATTTACTTTTTAGCCCTTGCACAAATACAACTGTGTCTGTCTGGAGCTCACTGGCTCCGGAAACTCTGAGTTCCCAGAATAGTTGATACAATGTTGCTGTGGGCGGGACTAGTTGATACAATGTTTCAAGTTCATTGTAGACAGGTGGAGTAGAGATGAATGAAGAACATGAACAAACTTCCATGCGTAGCCAATGTGATTTTATTGAATATTTATTTTTAGATATTTTTTTCCTGCAATGTTTTTATTTGTTAGGTTAAAAAAATTGCCTACAGAAAGCTAATTGGCAATAGAACAAACATACTTTATTATAATTTAATTGAAACTGCTCCATGACAATGTGCATATGAAAATCATAACTGGCACGCAGATCAGTAGAAATTGTCATATTAATTGTAAATTGGCACTCCACAGGAAAAAGACTGCTGACCCCTGGTGTAGCCTATTACTGCCAACTGCAGGAGGAGGGTCAGGAACAGGTTTTTTCTTCTGGTTATCTAGATCTCGGATTCCCTCTTGAGTCATTTTTGTGTCTTAATTATTTAATCAAACACTGTGCTTAAAGCATCAGACAAGTTCAGTGCATATACTTGATTTTATTAATACACAGCGTGTGTCTATATATAGAAAAATACAAATGTTACCATTTTGACCAATCAATTGGTGGACAGCCCTAGTGGATTTTATGTGTGCCTGGGGTAATTGTCTTGCTGGAAGATCCATTTGCGGCCAAGTTTCATCCTCATGGTAGAGGCAACCAGGTTTTTGGCAAAAATTTCCTGGTACTTGGTAAAATTCATGATGCAGTTGACCTTAACAAGGGCCACAGGACCATTGGAAGCAAAATAGCCCCATAATATCAAAGATCATCCCTACTGTAAAGTATGGTGGTGGAAGTATTTTTTGCATATGCATGCTATTTTAAAGGCCAAACCCACCATTGGTGTGCGTGGCCAAAAGCCTCTATTTTCATGTCATCTGACGATAGCACCGCCTGGAGTTTGATAAACTGTATTGGCACTAAGATTAGAACCGGTGCTGTGGTTATATGACATGGAAAAACAGCTCTTTGGCCACACACACCAATGGTGGGTTTTGCCATCGAAACAACAATGCATATACAGACAATATTAATATTCCACTGAATTCCATTGACCCATGAGGCAATTTTGTAGGTGGCAGACTCTTGCTTGTAACATATTCATTCTGGTTTAGATATATGAAAGGACAACATGTTGAACCATTAGGTCTGAAGTCTGTAACTGTCTAGTGGAAGTCTTGTTTGTTCCATATTCATTCTGAAAGCCATGAGTTGAATATGTAAATATTTGACCCATAAGGTCTGAAGTAATAAGCCTGAAGCTCAAAGTCTAAATCTTGTTTTGTGTTGACATTGCCTAGTCGTCATTGTACCATATTCATTCTGAAAGTCATACTTTGAATATATGATAATTACTTTAACAAATTAACCCATATGAAGTTCTGAATAATCTGGATCTGTACAGTGTTGACATAGATAAAGTGACAGCTATGGAAGAGAGCCTCTAGAGGAAGTGACAGAGAGCTTCTAGAGGAAGTGACAGAGAGCTTCTAGAGGAAGTGACAGAGAGCTTCTAGAGGAAGTGACAGAGAGCTTCTAGAGGAAGTGACAGAGAGCTTCTAGAGGAAGTGACAGAGAGCTTCTAGAGGAAGTGACAGCTGTGGGAGAGAGCTTCTAGAGGAAGTGACAGCTGTGAGGGAGAGCTTCTAGAGGAAGTGACAGACAGCTGTGGAAGAGAGCTTCTAGAGGAAGTGTCAGAGAGCTGTGGGAGAGAGCTTCTAGAGGAAGTGTCAGAGAGCTTCTAGAGGAAGTGTCAGAGAGCTTCTAGAGGAAGTGTCAGAGAGCTTCTAGAGGAAGTGTCAGAGAGCTTCTAGAGGAAGTGACAGCTGTGGGAGAGAGCTTCTAGATGAAGTGTCAGAGAGCTGTGGAAGAGAGCTTCTAGAGGAAGTGACAGAGAGCTGTGGGACAGAGCTTCTAGATGAAGTGACAGAGAGCTGTGGGAGTGAGCTTCTACATGAAGTGTCAAGGGATTTGTTGGAGAGAGCCTTTAGATGAAGTGTCAGAGAGCTTCTAGATGAAGTGTCAGATCTTCTAGATGAAGTGTCAGAGATCTTCTAGATGAAGTATCAGAGAGCATCTAGATGAAGTGACAGATCTTCTAGATGAAGTATCAGAGAGCATCTAGATGAAGTGTCAGAGAGCTTCTAGATGAAGTGTCAGATCTTCTAGATGAAGTATCAGAGAGCATCTAGATGAAGTGTCAGAGAGCATCTAGATGAAGTGTCAGAGAGCATCTAGATGAAGTGTCAGAGAGCTTCTAGATGAAGTGTCAGAGAGCTGTGGGAGAGATCTTCTAGATGAAGTGTCAGAGATCTTCTAGATGAAGTGTTAGAGATCTTCTAGATGAAGTGTCAGAGATCTTCTAGATGAAGTGTCAGAGATCTTCTAGATGAAGTGTCAGAGATCTTCTAGATGAAGTGTCAGAGATCCTAGATGAAGTGTCAGAGATCTTCTAGATGAAGTGTCCGAGATCCTAGATGAAGTGTCCGAGATCCTAGATGAAGTGTCAGAGATCCTAGATGAAGTGCCAGAGATCTTCTAGATGAAGTGTCCGAGATCTTCTAGATGAAGTGTCAGAGATCCTAGATGAAGTGTCAGAGATCCTAGATGAAGTGTCAGAGATCTTCTAGATGAAGTGTCAGAGATCTTCTAGATGAAGTGTCAGAGATTTTCTCGATGAAGTGTCAGAGATTTTCTCGATGAAGTGTCAGAGATTTTCTCGATGAAGTGTCAGAGAGCTTCTAGATGAAGTGTCAGAGAGCTTCTAGATGAAGTGTCAGAGAGCTTCTAGATGAAGTGTCAGAGAGCTTCTAGATGAAGTGTCAGAGAGATTCTAGATGAAGTGTCAGAGAGATTCTAGATGAAGTGTCAGAGAGATTCTAGATGAAGTGTCAGAGAGATTCTAGATGAAGTGTCAGAGAGCTTTTAGATGAAGTGACAGAGAGCTTCTAGAGGAAGTGACAGAGAGCTTCTAGAGGAAGTGACAGAGAGCTTCTAGAGGAAGTGACAGAGAGCTTCTAGAGGAAGTGACAGAGAGCTTCTAGAGGAAGTGACAGAGAGCTTCTAGAGGAAGTGACAGAGAGCTTCTAGAGGAAGTGACAGCTGTGGGAGAGAGCTTCTAGAGGAAGTGACAGCTGTGAGGGAGAGCTTCTAGAGGAAGTGACAGACAGCTGTGGAAGAGAGCTTCTAGAGGAAGTGACAGCTGTGAGGGAGAGCTTCTAGAGGAAGTGACAGACAGCTGTGGAAGAGAGCTTCTAGAGGAAGTGTCAGAGAGCTGTGGGAGAGAGCTTCTAGAGGAAGTGTCAGAGAGCTTCTAGAGGAAGTGTCAGAGAGCTTCTAGAGGAAGTGTCAGAGAGCTTCTAGAGGAAGTGTCAGAGAGCTTCTAGAGGAAGTGACAGCTGTGGGAGAGAGCTTCTAGATGAAGTGTCAGAGAGCTGTGGAATAGAGCTTCTAGAGGAAGTGACAGAGAGCTGTGGGACAGAGCTTCTAGATGAAGTGACAGAGAGCTGTGGGAGTGAGCTTCTACATGAAGTGTCAAGGGATTTGTTGGAGAGAGCCTTTAGATGAAGTGTCAGAGAGCTTCTAGATGAAGTGTCAGATCTTCTAGATGAAGTATCAGAGAGCATCTAGATGAAGTGTCAGATCTTCTAGATGAAGTATCAGAGAGCATCTAGATGAAGTGTCAGAGAGCTTCTAGATGAAGTGTCAGATCTTCTAGATGAAGTGTCAGATCTTCTAGATGAAGTATCAGAGAGCATCTAGATGAAGTGTCAGAGAGCATCTAGATGAAGTGTCAGAGAGCATCTAGATGAAGTGTCAGATCTTCTAGATGAAGTATCAGAGAGCATCTAGATGAAGTGTCAGAGAGCATCTAGATGAAGTGTCAGAGAGCATCTAGATGAAGTGTCAGAGAGCTTCTAGATGAAGTGTCAGAGAGCTGTGGGAGAGATCTTCTAGATGAAGTGTCAGAGATCTTCTAGATGAAGTGTCAGAGATCTTCTAGATGAAGTGTCAGAGATCTTCTAGATGAAGTGTCAGAGATCTTCTAGATGAAGTGTCAGAGATCTTCTAGATGAAGTGTCAGAGATCTTCTAGATGAAGTGTCAGAGATCTTCTAGATGAAGTGTCAGAGATCTTCTAGATGAAGTGTCCGAGATCCTAGATGAAGTGTCCGAGATCCTAGATGAAGTGTCCGAGATCCTAGATGAAGTGTCAGAGATCCTAGATGAAGTGTCCGAGATCTTCTAGATGAAGTGTCCGAGATCTTCTAGATGAAGTGTCCGAGATCCTAGATGAAGTGTCAGAGATCCTAGATGAAGTGTCAGAGATCTTCTAGATGAAGTGTCAGAGATCTTCTAGATGAAGTGTCAGAGATTTTCTCGATGAAGTGTCAGAGATTTTCTCGATGAAGTGTCAGAGATTTTCTCGATGAAGTGTCAGAGAGCTTCTCGATGAAGTGTCAGAGAGCTTCTAGATGAAGTGTCAGAGAGCTTCTAGATGAAGTGTCAGAGAGCTTCTAGATGAAGTGTCAGAGATCTTCTAGATGAAGTGTCAGAGAGATTCTAGATGAAGTGTCAGAGAGATTCTAGATGAAGTGTCAGAGAGATTCTAGATGAAGTGTCAGAGAGATTCTAGATGAAGTGTCAGAGATCTTTTAGATGAAGTGACAGAGAGCTTTTAGAGGAAGTGACAGAGAGCCTCTAGAGGAAGTGACAGAGAGCTTCTAGAGGAAGTGACAGAGAGCTTCTAGAGGAAGTGACAGAGAGCTTCTAGAGGAAGTGACAGAGAGCTTCTAGAGGAAGTGACAGAGAGCTTCTAGAGGAAGTGACAGAGAGCTTCTAGATCAAGTGACAGCTGTGGGAGAGAGCTTCTAAAGGAAGTGACAGCTGTGAGGGAGAGCTTCTAGAGGAAGTGACAGACAGCTGTGGAAGAGAGCTTCTAGAGGAAGTGACAGCTGTGAGGGAGAGCTTCTAGAGGAAGTGACAGACAGCTGTGGAAGAGAGCTTCTAGAGGAAGTGTCAGAGAGCTGTGGGAGAGAGCTTCTAGAGGAAGTGTCAGAGAGCTTCTAGAGGAAGTGTCAGAGAGCTTCTAGAGGAAGTGTCAGAGAGCTTCTAGAGGAAGTGTCAGAGAGCTTCTAGAGGAAGTGACAGCTGTGGGAGAGAGCTTCTAGATGAGGTGTCAGAGAGCTGTGGAAGAGAGCTTCTAGAGGAAGTGACAGAGAGCTGTGGGACAGAGCTTCTAGTTGAAGTGACAGAGAGCTGTGGGAGTGAGCTTCTACATGAAGTGTAAAGGGATTTGTTGGAGAGAGCCTTTAGATGAAGTGTCAGAGAGCTTCTAGATGAAGTGTCAGATCTTCTAGATGAAGTATCAGAGAGCATCTAGATGAAGTGTCAGATCTTCTAGATGAAGTATCAGAGAGCATCTAGATGAAGTGTCAGATCTTCTAGATGAAGTGTCAGATCTTCTAGGTGAAGTATCAGAGAGCATCTAGATGAAGTGTCAGATCTTCTAGATGAAGTATCAGAGAGCATCTAGATGAAGTGTCAGATCTTCTAGATGAAGTGTCAGAGAGCATCTAGATGAAGTGTCAGAGAGCTTCTAGATGAAGTGTCAGATCTTCTAGATGAAGTATCAGAGATCATCTAGATGAAGTGTCAGATCTTCTAGATGAAGTATCAGAGAGCATCTAGATGAAGTGTCAGAGAGATTCTAGATGAAGTGTCAGATCTTCTAGATGAAGTATCAGAGATCATCTAGATGAAGTGTCAGATCTTCTAGATGAAGTATCAGAGAGCATCTAGATGAAGTGTCAGAGAGCATCTAGATGAAGTGTCAGAGAGCTTCTAGATGAAGTGTCAGAGAGCTGTGGGAGAGATCTTCTAGATGAAGTGTCAGAGATCTTCTAGATGAAGTGTCAGAGATCTTCTAGATGAAGTGTCAGAGATCTTCTAGATGAAGTGTCAGAGATCTTCTAGATGAAGTGTCAGAGATCCTAGATGAAGTGTCAGAGATCCTAGATGAAGTGTCAGAGATCTTCTAGATGAAGTGTCCGAGATCCTAGATGAAGTGTCAGAGATCCTAGATGAAGTGCCAGAGATCTTCTAGATGAAGTGTCCGAGATCTTCTAGATGAAGTGTCAGAGATCTTCTAGATGAAGTGTCAGAGATTTTCTCGATGAAGTGTCAGAGATCTTCTCGATGAAGTGTCAGAGATTTTCTCGATGAAGTGTCAGAGATCTTCTCGATGAAGTGTCAGAGAGCTTCTAGATGAAGTGTCAGAGAGCTTCTAGATGAAGTGTCAGAGATCCTAGATGAAGTGTCAGAGATCTTCTAGATGAAGTGTCAGAGATCTTCTAGATGAAGTGTCAGAGATTTTCTCGATGAAGTGTCAGAGATTTTCTCGATGAAGTGTCAGAGATTTTCTCGATGAAGTGTCAGAGATCTTCTCGATGAAGTGTCAGAGAGCTTCTAGATGAAGTGTCAGAGAGCTTCTAGATGAAGTGTCAGAGAGCTTCTAGATGAAGTGTCAGAGAGCTTCTAGATGAAGTGTCAGAGAGCTTCTAGATGAAGTGTCAGAGAGATTCTAGATGAAGTGTCAGAGAGATTCTAGATGAAGTGTCAGAGAGATTCTAGATGAAGTGTCAGAGATCTTCTAGATGAAGTGTCAGAGATCTTCTAGATGAAGTGTCAGAGAGCTTCTAGATGAAGTGTCAGAGAGCTTCTAGATGAAGTGTCAGAGATCTTCTAGATGAAGTGTCAGAGATCTTCTAGATGAAGTGTCAGAGAGCTTCTAGATGAAGTGTCAGAGAGCTTCTAGATGAAGTGTCAGAGAGCTTCTAGATGAAGTGTCAGAGAGCTTCTAGATGAAGTGTCAGAGAGCTTCTAGATGAAGTGTCAGAGAGCTTCTAGATGAAGTGTCAGAGATCTTCTAGATGAAGTGTCCGAGATCCTAGATGAAGTGTCCGAGATCCTAGGTGAAGTGTCCGAGATCCTAGGTGAAGTGTCCGAGATCCTAGATGAAGTGTCCGAGATCTTCTAGATGAAGTGTCCGAGATCTTCTAGATGAAGTGTTAGGGATCTGGTTTCTGTCAAAATATGGTTGTATGTTTGTTATTTGTAAACCTTTTCAAATATTAAATAATAATTTATTGATCTCTCTTGTGTTGTGTCATCTCTCTTGGACAACAATCGATTGATGTCTATGAGAGATGACACAACAATAGATTGATGTCCATGAGAGATGACACAACACAAGAGAGATCAGTAATGTTCTCAATCAATCCAGGATTAATAATTGAGGATCTCTACACCTCCATAACATGTGTCTGTACTGTGTTATCAGTTAAATGTGGCCACATAATTTAATCTGCGGCTTCCCTTGCCTGCCTCTCCTGTATACTGCACGAGATGGTGGATTGGTTGAGACCAGACCGACCAACGGTTAAGGACAAAACCTCTGTACTCTTAATCAGCTTAATGCTGGCTTATTCAAAGGCCCTCTTTCAGACAGGGCAGCTGCTGCCGCCGGGCCGGGCCCAGTTTGAGTAGAGGGTGTGACTGCTGGCAGCCTCGCCGATGCAGAGAGACTGGTTGGTGATTAACAAATGTCAGTAGACTTTGGAATCTGGGGAGCAGAGTCAGGTGGCTGGGTCATGCTGGCCTGTTTCCCTATCTTCCTCCCCTATTTCCTCACTCCTCTCTTCCTCCCATCTTCCTCCCCTATTTCCTCACTCCTCTCTTCCTCCCATCTTCCTCCCCCATCTTCCTCTCCTCTCGTCTTCCCCTCTCTTCCTCACTCCTCTCCACCCCTCTTCTCTGGCTCTTCAAGCCAAAGACAGCAGATGTTTCTCTGAGCTCTGAATAAAGGAAGTTCAGGCATGTTTAAACCTCCTTGTGGGGCTGAGTTGGCAATTTCAAAATATTTTTTCTCTTCCCAATTTGTTTTAAAGAAGCTGGTGTGGTGTCATTCCAAAGGCCTGACCCTCTTAATTATTTGGTTATTTAAAAAAAATTTTTTTTTGTCCCCAATAAATGTATTGTCACCAATGAATGAAAGGGCTAAGTCAGCAAGGCTGGCGAGTGCGAGGTGGTTTTGCTGAGCTACATTGCAGCCAAGGCAGGCAGGCTGAAGGACTTGAGGCACAGTACATCTGGCAGATAGATTTCTGTCAGCAGCTCTCAAGTGACTGTCTGTGCTGTCTCAGGACCCGTCACAAATGGCACCCTATTCTCTATATAGTCCACTGCGTTT
The DNA here is from genome assembly GCF_029448725.1 of Salvelinus fontinalis. NCBI lineage: Eukaryota > Metazoa > Chordata > Actinopteri > Salmoniformes > Salmonidae > Salvelinus > Salvelinus fontinalis. The sequence continues at coordinate 5,486,997 of NC_074666.1, read as the reverse complement.
GACCAGAGCCCTATCGTTTGACCAGAGCCCTATTTTGACCAGGGATCTGGTCAAACGCAGTGCAGTATATAGGGAATAGGGAGCCATTTGGGAGCAGCCTCTGTGAGGAGGATCTGATCCGTGGGGCCATGTTGTGCAGTGAGAGCACTGGCTGAACACCTAAGCACACATAGCTGGCTGGCTCCTAAAATGGCTGCCCTTGAAGCTCAAAGGATCTGCTGCACAGCTCAGTGCCTGACTGTCAGAGCGCCGACAGAGCAGATAAAAGCATTACAAATACCGTCCATTAACTTGGTGTGGCTGGCATGAAGTCACTAAACTGACACGAAGGGCGATAGTAGCAGGACCGTTGTTGATATCCATGTCAAGGATCCTGGCATTAGAATGCATCTTTGTTTTGTATTTCATGTTCTGAGTTCCGACGAGAGAGCTGCCACAGATCAGCGTGGCAACCTGACCCTGGACAACAATGAGGGAGCAGGAACTGGCTTCTCGGGGACCCACTGGCAGGCTGCAGGGGCTGTTCCAGTGGAGATTGGTTGGTTACTGGACGGACGTTAACTGTTATGGTTACATACCAGAGGTCTGCTGAACCTGCAGCCCAAAATAAGCTACATTGGGGCAATACCAAAACAAATGGACAGATGAGGGAAAATAATGTCCCCTTCTACCACAGTTGGCCATAGGAGAGGAGAAGTCACTGTGTCATCGGAGCTCTGCACCAGGTTACACTGTTCAACCTTTTATTTTGTTGGTACTTTAGTATGGTGTACGTTTACAGGACCAGGTAAAGGAAGAGTGTGTGCTCAAACTCAAATTGACATTTACTGGCCACCATTTTGCCACAGGTGCAGGCGCTTCTGATGAACAGGATATATAGGCCTTCTGGTGGTATTGCAAAGCTCCTCCTAGGACAGGAATGCTGGTGGATGGCTCTGTAAGATAGGGCCAGGGAGTCGAATAACACAGGCTTTCTAAAGTCAACAGCTTTGTAGTGCTCTTCTTCTTACCTTCTACTTTTCTGAACAGTATATTCTGAACAGAATAGGAACTAGTGCTGGTTGTATAGACTATTGCCATAGGGGATGGTCAAATTCTATAGACATCTTACCAATAAATAACCCCCAGAATGCTATGTTATGATTGTTCTGCCAAGACCAAAGGATTATACAAAACGATGCATATTTCACTGGGCTACACTGTGCTCGTAGAGTGAAGCAATAATCCTCTTTTGAATACATGTAAATATTAATGTCCTTGGTCTAGACGAATGCACAGCACAGATGACCTGTGGCAAATGTATTAAATATGTCCTGTTCTGCTTTCTGCAGAATTAGGCCTGGTGTTTTACTTCAGCCTTTATTTAGAAAGTGATCAAATCCAATAAAATATATATCAAAATAATAAAAAAGCGAGTGCACATCACGCTGTGACTAGTTTGAGTGTTAATGGGTGACATTTCAAGGTAATGCCGTGTGTCTCTCTCTGTGTGTCACCACACAAAGAAGTGTGGACGAGAGGCGAAAACCCTTTTGATGAAATAGCTGTCATAACTGCCACATAAACAGCCATTTTATGCCCCAGTCATGTTTCACTCTCTCTGTTTCATTAACACATTGAAGTGTGTTTTTTCCTTTTTAACTGACACATCTCTGTAGACAGACATGGCTAATTAAGATTGCCTGTCTTTTGTTATGGTCTAAAAACTGTCCTGTGCTATTTTACCTATATGTATGTATTTGTTTAACATCGTTTTGGAAACATATTTGAGAAAGGGAAGCGGGTTACCATTTGGAATTGTGTGTATTTTGCAACACTGTGTAAAACTGTATTCCTCTTGGGACTAGTCTGTCCACAAGTTTGGGATTTATGTTTGTATCATAACAATACACACCAGTGTGTGTTTATGTGGCATTGGTCTACATTGAAAACTGTCTATTTGAAACAGAGAAATGTAAATGAGTGGCATATTGGTGTATTTATGTGCAGCAAGTCAGTTTGACCAACAAGCAATGCCATTGGTTAGTTAGAATGTCGAGGTCAGAGGTGACAGGTTATTATCAGTTGGTCCGTGCTATCCGTGAACCTTGGGACGTCTAAAATGTTTACGGTAAGGATTATGGTTAATGTTAGGGTAGGGTTAAGGATTAGGGTAGGGACGTCCCAAGGGTACCGGATAGCACTGACCATTATCAGTTACATCAGTTGTGTGTTTCATCACGGAACAGAATAGCACTGCGGACACAAAGCTTTATCTTTCTCTCTGTGTGGATTGATTTAAGTCTTATTTGGGAGGGACTTGATGCAATCTGAGAGAATTGTCTGTGTGTGTGTGTGTGTGATGTAAATATTGGGATGCAGTCTGACGGTTATGAGTCCCAAATAGTACCCTAGTCCCTTTTTTTAGCGCTCTACTTTTGACCACCGCCCATAGGGCCCTGGTCAAATGTAGTGCGCCATATCAGGAATAGGGTACTATTTGGGACTCATCCTGATGGCGCTGCTCTCCAGCTGTAGTTTATCCCAAGGTAATAAAGATGGAACAAATCAACTCAGTAATCCCTCCTCAGATTGCCCATTGTTCTTGGAAGCATGCAACAGCAACAACAACAGATCTCCTTAGTATGCACTGCAGTGATGTCAGAGCTGAAGAATCCAGCCGTCTGTAGATGTCTCTAATGTTGACGTGTGAGACCGAGGCAGAAACTGACCAATTCTCTTGTCTTGCCTTCTCTAAAATGTCTCTACTGTTGCATTTCTATCCCAGGGTTTTAGCCTACACCGGTGCTAGGCCTAAATACTTTTGTGTTTCCACCCATGTGGCCTAAATGTGACATGTTGTTGTCTGAGACTGAGGCATCGCCCCTTCACTTTAATTTCTTCCCCTACTCACCCATTCTCTTCTCTTGTGTTTTTTCTCACCAGGTTTCCCTGATTTTCCAGGGAGTCCTCAGCGATGGAGGTGCTACAGTGCGATGGCTGTGACTTCCGTGCTGAGTCATATGACGACCTCAAGGCCCACATCCAGGATGTCCACACGGCCTTCCTGCAGCCCACGGACGTCGGAGACGGAGAGGGGGGCGGGAGTCCCTGCCAGTCCAGGTCAGACTCTCTTAACTCCCCCAGCCAGACAGAGGGGGAGGAGGAGGATGAGCAGAATGAATCTCCCCAAACTGAAACGGGTAAGGGCACTCCATCGACTGTGTTGTGTATGGACAAATGATTATGATTCCTTATTATGAATGATATAGGTATGTCTTATACTTTACATATTTATACTTTACATATGTATATGTATTATGTGTACATATTTTATATATTTATATAAAGCATATAATTATTAAAGGAAAGATTGATTAAAGTTTTATACTGGTCTCTTTTTTTCTTCTTTCTTTCCCACAGGCCACTGCTTCGAAACAGACTTTTCCAGCTCGAACCAAATGCCATACAACAAGTCAGCAAACCAATCCAACAAGTCAGCAAACCAGTTATTCCAGTGTAAGATCTGTGTCCGTTACTTTAGATCCAAATCTCTCTTGAGTAAACACACCAAGAAGGTACATGGAGCCACACTAAGTGGTGGGAGCTCACCAGCCTCCCAGGCGTCCAAACAGTCCAACTACAATATCCTCATCCATGATAGTCTTGGGAAAGTGTTCTCCTGCCAGTATTGTACATACAAGTCTCCACGCAAAGCCAGGATCCTGAAACACCAAAAGATGTATCATAAAGGGAAACTTAATCTGGACCCCCCTGAATCTCCATCTGAGGCTGTTGAAGAATCTGAGGCATTGTCGTCTGAGGAACCCAGTGAGGAAATAGAAGAGGATGTGGTGGAACGTGGCATCTTGGAGTCCATGGTTAAACCTCTGGGGAAGTCCAGGGGGAACCAGGCTCTTCGTGGGGGATGGTGTGATAACATGATGAAAAACAGCAACATGGCGAAAAGGATCTCAACCATCCACCCAAGTGGAGAAGGAGAGGGAAGCGCAGGCTCTTCTAAATCGGATTCCCCCTCTTCCCCAAGAAGCCCTAACTCCAATATGGTTTCCAATGACCAGAGTGTTAATGAAGGCTCCTCAGTAGCCAACTGCTCAGTTTTCAAGCTCAGCAAAACCGCCTCTGGGATATCACCCTATCAGTATTCACAGATCCAATCGGTAGCGCCAAACAGCACAGGATCTTCCATTTTGTCTGAAAGGTCCACCTTCGTGATGTCTGATGTCTCCAACTCTGCCATAGAGATGGATTCAGGCATGCTGGATGACCCTAGGAGCAGCTCTGAAGACGACGACGAACTGGGTGACGAGGATGACCCCAAATACACCGACCCGTTGTCAGCCGGTGATTCTGCTAAGCAGCTTCTGTCTGAGGAGGATAACAAGATGCTGGAGACTAAAGGGATACCGTTCAGAAGGTACATGAACAGGTTCCAATGTCCCTTCTGCTCTTTCCTCACCATGCATCGCAGAAGCATCTCCCGTCACATCGAGAACATACACCTGTCTGGTAAGACTACAGTGTACAAGTGTGATGTGTGCCCCTTCATCTGCACCAGCCCTCTCAAGTTAGGCACGCACAAGCAAAGCCACTCCTCAGACTGGGACACCATGGACTTGACCAGTGAAAGCCCAGGTCCTCAGAACGAGACTCCAGAACCAGTGAACGGAGGAAATGTTGCTGCTTCCAAAGTCAATGGGAAAAAGCTTAACAGTGTGCTAAATGACCTTAATCAGCAGAACCCTCACCGCTGTACTCTTTGTAGCTTCTCGACCACCACTCTGAAAGGTCTGAGGGTTCACCAGCAACACAAACACTCCTACTGTGACGAAATGCAAGCTGTCGTTCTGGAGGAGTCAGCAAATGAGCAGCAGGACTCCGAATTAGAAACGCTCTCCAATTCTCAGAGCTTTGTACAAAAAACCCAGACTTCGATTCTTGGACTTGGATCCAAAAAGCACTTAACCGGGAAAACAGCAAGAAAGTCCATCAACGACCTACCTTTAGATCTGTCTCCAGTCAAAAAGAGAACTAGGATTGATGAAATCGCCAACAACCTTCAGAGCAAGATCAGTCAACAACAGGAGGATCTGGTGATTCATCTGGAAGGAATTGATGATGAAGAGGAAGGAGAGCTCAACATTGATGAAGATGTGGGCAGAGACAAGGAGGAGAATGACAGTGATAGTAAAAATCATGGCTACGTTTACAACAAGCTTTACGAAGGCCGGGTGGGTAAAAGAAAAAGAACCCTTACGTCAAAGCTAAGAAACATTCCCATTGCGCTGACACTCTCTGACGATGAGGACAACGACTCTGCTGATCCTAAAGCTGATCTCCAGGACCAGAGCAGCCAAGACAGCCGAGATACTGCTTTCCATGAGAACCTGGACTATTCAGAGGTCTCTGGGGTCGCACGCTTCTATTGCAAGCACTGTGACTACCACAACAAGTCAGCCCGCAGTGTAAGCACCCACTACCAGAGAATGCACCCTTATATCAAGTTTAGCTTTAGATACATCCTCGACCCCGAGGATCAGAGCGCAGTCTTCCGTTGCCTGGAGTGCTTCATCGAATACACCAACTTCAACGATCTTCACGATCACTACATGGATCACCATCCAGAAGCCAGCAATGTGCTGAACTTCAACCAACCAGATCTGGTGTACATGTGCCGCTTCTGTTCGTACACAAGTCCAAACGTCAGGAGCTTGATGCCCCATTACCAAAGAATGCACCCTGAAGTGAAAATAAACAACGCTATGATCTTCTCAAGCTACGTGGTGGAACAGCAACACAAGGGTGCAGAATCTCAAACGCTGAGAGAAATATTAAACTCCGGTCCCAAGAGTTTCACCTGTAGCTCTTCCACTTCCACGCCCAAGTCCTCATCCAGTCCTGCACACAAAAATGTTGCAAAGACGCAAGATACAACTGCAGAGACGGAAGCCCTGAAAGAGGGTGGTAACGTTGTAGTGTATGACTGTGAAGTATGCTCCTTTGCTAGCCCTAACATGCACTCTGTTCTAGTGCACTATCAGAAGAAGCATCCAGAGCAGAAGGCCTCGTATTTCCGTATTCAGAAAACTATGAGGGTTATCACAGTTGATAGGCCACTGTCAGCAGGCAGCTCTTCCTACAATGTCAACATACCCACCCCTGTGAAGTCATCCAGCGCCACAATGCCATTTGGTACGGATGAGGAGATCTACTACTGTAAACATTGTGTTTACAGCAACCGCTCTGTTGTGGGTGTTCTTGTCCATTATCAAAAGAGACATCCAGAAATAAAAGTCACAGCGAAATACATCAAGCATGCCAGTCCCACCCCTGGGTTGATGAAACTAATGGATGAGCTACAGATTGCACCTCCAAAGCAGTTCCTCAAACAGTTCAACAACAACGGATTCGATGGATCCAGTAATTCACATGGTAGGGTTGGCACAGAGAAGGGAGAAGCAGAGATGCTCTTCTTCTGTCAGCACTGTGACTACGGGAACCGCACTGTAAAAGGAGTGCTGATTCACTACCAAAAGAAGCACAGGGACGCAAAGTCGAATGCTGACCTTGTACGCCGGCACACTGCGGTGGTCCGCAGTCAACGAGAGCGAGCTCAGATGGGCCAGTCAGGCACTGCAGCCTCTGCCATTGCTCCTGCTGCTCCTGCTGAGATGATAGAGACGTCCTCCGAAACCCTTCGCTCATTGAAGTGCAGGCACTGCTCTTATACATCTCCATACGTGTATGCCTTGAAGAAGCACCTGAAGAAGGATCATCCTACTGTGAAGGCCACAGCCATGACCATTTTACACTGGGCGTACCAAGACGGCATCCTGGAGGCTGGTTACCACTGTGAGTGGTGCATCTATTCCCACGGAGAACCCAACGGGCTGCTCTTGCATTACCAAAGACGGCACCCAGAGCACAACGTTGACTACACGTACATGGCCAGCAAGCTGTGGGCAGGGCCTGATACTACTGCCTCCCAGCCGGGAGGGAACGCTGGGGACACTAAGCACTACCAATGCAGAGATTGTGCCTTCGAGGCTTGTTCCATCTGGGATATCACCAACCACTACCAAGCTGTCCACCCCTGGGCTGTCAAAGGGGATGAGTCTGTGCTACTGGACATCATCAAAGGTCAAAGGTCCCAAGCGACACTCCACCCATCGATGGCTAAAGGACCACCTTTCACTTTTCTTCCGACTGAGCACGATGAAGGCCCACTGGATATCCCTACGCCACCTCAAGAACACCTCCAACACCATCCCAGGCTCTCCCACACAAGCAGCTCTATCTCAAACAGCCCGTACCAGTGCACTGTATGTCTGTCTGAGTATAACAGCCTACATGGACTTCTGACACACTATGGCAAGAAACACCCAGGCATGAAAGTCAAGGCGGCTGACTTCGCACAGGAAGCTGATATCAATCCAAGTTCAGTTTACAAGTGTCGCCACTGTCCGTATGTGAACTCACGCATCCATGGAGTTCTCACTCATTACCAGAAGAGGCATCCGTTGGTGAAGGTCACCGCGGAGGACTTCTCAGACGATATAGAGCAGGTTAAAGATATAACTGAAGTGGATGACAAGTGCAAAACCCAAAGACAGGGCTATGGTGCGTACAGGTGCAAAATGTGTCCTTACACTCATGGGACATTGGAGAAACTGAAAGTTCACTACGAGAAATATCACAATCAACCAGCTTCAGATATGTTCAAGACTCCCCACATGCAATATTCCACAGTGAAAGATGAGCCGGTGGCTGAATGCAGTGCCACGAGTCTATCGTCAGAGGTACAAGAGGTCAGCGAATTCGAACTCGCTCTCACCCAGTTCCCCATCAACAAAGGAGAGGCCCATGCTGTGTTTAGGTGTCAGCTCTGCAAGTACTTCTGCTCGACCAGAAAAGGCATAGCTCGACACTACCGCATCAAACACAACAACGTCAGAGCTCAGCCGGAAGGCAAGAACAACGTCTTCAAGTGTGCTCTCTGTTCGTACACCAATCCCATTCGCAAAGGCCTGGCGGCTCACTATCAGAAGCGTCATGACATTGATGCCTACTACACACATTGCCTGGCAGCCTCCAAGACGTTGACGGAGAAGCCCAGTAAAGTGGTGGTGCCCTTGGCGTCAGAGGCGGAAGGGTCGGAGCTGACCGAGGAGTTACGGTTGGCCGTGGAGAGGAGAAAGTGTTCGCTCTGTGCTTTCCAGGCCTTCAGCAGGAAGAGCATAGTCTCCCACTACATCAAACGCCATCCAGGAGTCTTCCCCAAACGGCAACACTCCAGCAAACTCGGACGCTACTTCACTGTACTCTATGCCAAAGAACCCGAACCCATCGAAGAGGTGAACAAAGTGGTGGAGGTTGAACCGAAGCCCGAGCCAGAGGGAGAGGTTGCCGAGTGGCTGCCGTTCAAGTGTCTAAAATGCTTCCAGCTATCCTTCAGCACGGTCGATCTGCTCTCCATGCACTACAACGACCATCACAGTGGCAAGGACTTGAAGCGGGACTTCGTCATCCACCCCAGCCTTACGGAGGATGGGACGGAGACAGAGCTCTATCAGTGTGCCCACTGTGAGCTGAAATTCCTGGGTCTTCCTCTCCTCAGCACTCACCTGATGAACCATAACGAGGAGTTCCAGAAGCGGGCGATGAGGCAGGAGAGGAGGAGGCAGCTCCTTAGCAAGCAGAAGGCATCTGAGCCACCGGAGACAAAGACTGAGAAGGTGAGTTGTAGAGTTCAAGGACAAATTATTTATCGTCTCAGTAAAATACTAGATGTGGTCAGAGTCGAATGAGACAGGCATAATAAGCAAGACTATAGGGAGCGTTTATCTTGACTCTGCATTGTTGGAAAAGGACCCGTAAGTAAGCATTTCACTGTTAGTCTAAAATGTAATGGCTAAAATAGCAATGTTACCCATAGTATTGAATAACGAATATGAAATGTTTAAGTATTATTTTAAGAAATTTCATCAGCAATAGAAAATATCATTGCAACTAGTCTTGTGAAAAGCAACTTGTTTACAATTTTGGCTGACCACCCCCCCCGTTTTCCCTTTCTTTTAGCTGGTGAACAATACTGACAAAGCTCCGATTGGCTACAGGTGTAACTTCTGTGTTGAGGTCCACCCCACTCTCAGAGCCATCTGTAACCACCTGAGGAAACACGTCCAGTACGGGGAGGTCAAGGAGGGCCATGTCAAGGTAATGATGATCACATAGCCAAGGGTTTGGTAACATACGGGTGTCACACATACTCTTGACAAGTCTTACAGTGAATTATAACTGCATCATAATGCCTTCTACCTGCAGCTGCAGGCTCTAAGTATAGGGGTTTTTCATCAGTATTTAGTCACTAGTCCATTTAGACTGTAGAGTTAGTTGGTTTATTGCTTATATAAATGTAAATGCTTTATATGCATATTATTAATGTACGTGCATTAAGATGGTTAAATACTTTCTTACAAATAGAAGTATGATTTATTATTATGTTTTCATCCCATAACACATTTTAGCCCTTTACCTCTCATGAAAAATTATCTCAGCTCAAACTGAAAGATTACTTCTGAAGCTGCTTTTTAAATATTTAAAATTCCCCTAAAACGTATCTCTAAAAGCCACTGTGTCCCCCGTTCTCTTTGGTTCAGAGTCCGTCATGACTTCTGACTCCTAGCCCTCAGAGACCCCCACACTGCTGAGGTCTGTTTTTAGGGGGCAGCAGGGTTCTGTTTTCAGTTTTGTTTATTGCAACGGAGGCCCCTGGGTAGACAGTCTGTCAACTTCCCCTGGAGAAAACAAGTGAGGTAGTCCCTCCCTCCCGTTGCAGGGCAGGCAGGCACCTGGGTAGACAGTCTGTCAACTTCCCCTGGAGAAAACAAGTGAGGTAGTCCCTCCCTCCTGTTGCAGGGGAAAAAGAAGCCATAACTTCGAGTGCAGCGGATAACCGCTTGGACATTAGTATTCCACTGAGCTTGCCAGGGACTTGGCAAAGGGACGACAGGCCTGAAGATTTAAAGCCTCACCCAAAAAGGAAGCCAAATGAATGCCTGGTTGATTCTGCGGGCCATGCCACTCCAGGGAGGCCACTCCAGGCCGTTGTAATGCTGTATACTGAAGATGGCATGGCTGAAGTCCTGGCAGAAAGAGAGCGAGAGAAGCCATCTCCATGACGGCACCAACTATTAGGACTAGAAAACAAAACAAAACCACTCTGGAAATTTGCCCCCAAATAAAAGTGTGGTGGAAATATTTTGAATATGAAGAGAAAGTCAATCAGTTTATAGCAAATATTTTCACTGCATATTTGTTTCATATGAACATTTAGGCTATTACATGTTTCTGTACTAGTTTGTACTAGATCTCTTGCCATTTACATTGGCCCTGGCCTGTCCCCTAGCTCTCCCAGAGGGTGGTGAGAATAGGCTGACGATGCAAGGCTGGCCAGCTCTGCGGACGCTCATCTTATTTATGGTCCTATGAAGTGCGGGGTCAGGTCCTTGAGCAAAAATAGTGAGCTTCCTGTAGGCCATAAAAAGCCAGGTTGGTTGTCTGTTGGCCGTCATGTCTGTGTGAGAGAGCGAGAGAGAGAGCGAGGGGCACAGGACAGAAAACACTTTGTGCTGCCTTTCCCAGATCAAGGAAGTGGGACATGCAGACCAGGGCAGGTCGTGGTCTTATTCATTAGGCACCAAACAACGGAAAACGGACTGAAACAGGGAGGGACTACATGGACTTGCCCAGTCAGAAATACTCATTTCTGTTTCCTGTTGCAAAGCATTTAAAAACTTTTTTTCTTTCAATGGACTAATGAATATGTCTCAGGCCGTGGTCTCTGGTCGCCTGGTCTCAGGCCGTGGTCTCTGTTCGCCTGGTCTCTGGTCGCCTGGTCTCTGTCGGGGCGTTTTCAAGGTTAATGTCCACATAATCAACTACAGTCACAGGAGGGCAAAGTTAGTTCTCTTTGGCTAATAATGAGGAAGGTCTGTTAAAAAACAGATCCTACTTTAACCATCACCAACTGTCAGATTAAAGAAGCCACACAGAAGACCTGGTTAGTGTTAGTGGTACCAGCAGTAGTAAGAATTTAGTAGTTCATTATGTAGACCTTGGACCTTCATTGTGTCTACTTTCACAGGGCGTTTTAAACGTTGACTAGAAAAACCAATCAGTGTCTTAAAGCCCTACTTTTACTCCTAAACCATTTTCTATTTTGCTGTTCTCTATGGTATGTCTAATTTACTGTTCTCTACGGTATGTCTAACTTACTGTTCTCTACGGTATGTCTAACTTACTGTTCTCTACGGTATGTCTAATTTACTGTTCTCTACGGTATGTCTAACTTACTGTTCTCTATGGTATGTCTAATTTACTGTTCTCTATGGTATGGCTAATTTACTGTTCTCTACGGTATGTCTAATTTACTGTTGTCTACGGCAGGGCGAGGCAACGGGCGGCCCGCGGGCCAAAACCGGTCTGCAAGTGATTGTATTTGGCTTGCAAAGTGTTTTTTTATAAAAAAACAAAAAAACATTTGGTCAAAAAAGACCAGGAATTCAGCTAGAAATTAGTTTAATTTAGGAAATATGTTCCCAAGTATTTCCACAAATAAAAAACGAGTCTTATGCGATTGTGTATCAATGTAGTCAAGGTAGGAAATAATTGTTCTTTTCAAATACAATATATTTTTGGGCTTAGTTGCGGTCAATTTGCAGTGTAAAAATGATTATGATTATGTTCCTACCCCCTGACCATCCACTACGACAAAAAAAGGCCCGCGGCCCTCAATCTAGTTGGCTATCCCTGCTCCACAGTATGTCCATGCCGGTAGGGAGGTTATTCGAATTTAAGTTCAATCACAGCTAGCAATATTGTTTTAAATGAAATTCAGGAATCAAATAACATATTCGGCCATGATGGTGTGACTGACTAGGTTCAAGTTCTCTACGCACCACGAGACTGTTAGCCCAGTGAGCCAAAGCCTAAAGCAAGGTTAGTTTGGTACAATGGCAACAGTTTGGAGTACATTAGTCAGTACGACGTGTTAACTGCCAAAGCATATGGAAATGATAAATAAATATAGCTGCTATAATGCTGTTCTCCCTCTGTCCTTCACCTCAGCAGGAAGTCACAGATGTACCATTGTCCACCATCCCGGGAGAGAACAGCATCACCAACGGAGAGGTGGAAGAGGTGACCGACAACTCCATCATGGAGACATCCCCCAAGGACATGACGATGGTCGCCACAGCTATGGGCCCGGTGGTCGCCGGGGATGCTGTTGCCATAGAAACAATGGAGATGGCAATTGGAGAGGGGGTTGGGGTAGTGGCGCCCGTCGGCCAGCAGGTGAAGGAGAGGCTTGTTGGGGGACACCCGTGCGCTCAGTGCGACCGCGTCTTCATGTCCATGCAGGGGCTGAGGTCCCACGAGAGGAGCCACTCGGCCATGGCCATGTTCACCAGAGAGGACAAGTACAGCTGCCAGTACTGCCAGTTCGTCTCCCCCTTCAGACACAAGTAAGAGGACATAATATAGACTTAAAGAGATAATATAAATGATTGGTTCACTGCTTGTCACACACGAAGGAAATACAGTACATGTATATATCAGAGGCATTCTGGGATTTGGAGTTCACTTTCGTAAACCCTCTGAATTGTTTAAGATTGAGTGTGTTGCTGTTTCGAAGAATAGTGTCCTCTAATGTCTTGATGTGTGTGGCTGTGTTCTGTATAGCGTTTACTCTCCTGCACCTGTCTCCTTAGCTGTGCTTTATTTCAACATTCTCTCTGGATGGAATGGAGCCTAAGTGCCAGTCTGTTTGTGATTGACAATGACAGCAATAGAGAAGGAAAGAGCACAAACAGATCTGGCACCAGGCTAGATGGAACACACATTGCCTCTAAAGCTCACTCCAGTCCACTCCAGTGAGAGACACTGCAGGCATGGCAGACATTTTGATTTTAATTTGTCTTCTTATCCAAAGCTGAAAGACTTCATCTTTGTTGAGCTCCATTGTGTAATCCCACTCTACTGCATGTGCCCTGACCCAGAAAGGAAATGCGTTCCCATGCCACCCAAGAGGCTTGTATGAAAACACACTAATATTCCCCAGATACGTTCTATGTGGTTTGCAGTGACACAAAGAGATACACTAGGGATACAGAGACAGTGGTAGATCTTTTCCCCTACGGCCTCTGCTCAATAGTCATTGGAAATTGTGGTTTTGAAAAAGGAAGTTATATGAAAACAGATTCCCTCTGCTTCTCTGAAAGCATTCTGTTGTGATGTGTTGGAACATGTGTGAAGACATTTCTTTCTCTATATCTCTCTTTGTCTCCCTTTCTGTCTCTTCGCTCTGTCTATCTCCTCTCTCTCTCTCTAACCCTCTTCCTCCTGCTTCCTCTCTGTCTCCATCTCTTCAGTCTGGACAGACACGTGCAGTCCCACCATGGGCACCACAAGCCTTTCAGATGCAAGCTCTGTCCCTTTAAGTCTGCCTACCTGAGTCGCCTGAAGAGTCACCTACACAAAGCACATGCAGGTAGAACACAACCACAGCACACCTCACTGAGCTCTATACAACTACCTGAAACGGACCGTGTTCATGGGTGGGTCCGAAATAGAACTCTATTCCCTATACACCCACGTAAAGAAATACTATAGTATACTGTGGTGTAAATACTGTTTTTGCAGACAATAGTCTGCAAGAACACTACAGTGAATGCTGTATTATACTGTACTATTTACAGTTAACTATAGTATAAATACTGTAGTAAAAGAAAACTGTAGTGTATACTATAATAATTACTGCAGCGTTTTTGTGGACTGTACTATACTGTAGTATTTACTTTAGTGTTTTTGTTTAACTGTCTTTGACATGGAAGTGGAGGCTTTCTCCTTTAGGAAACCTACTGTAGAAATACTAAAAGAGCACATTTTCCATAACCTGTAGGTGGGTAGTTACGACTGGGATCTGAACGGATAATTCAGGGCTTCTGCTCTTTTTTATCACCTGTAGGGAACACGTTGTATGGTCTTCACTTGGCATGTAGGTTTCTCACTCATGGGTGGCATAAATTATGAAATGGGGAGGGGAATGGGCAGGGTTTATGCAAAAAAGATACTGTAGTATTTACTCTAGTTATATATATAAAAAAAAAAGTGTTGTGTTTTTGCGGACTGTCGTGTTTTTGTAGACATTACTGTAGTATTTACAATAGTATTCTACAGTATTCTACAACATTCTATAGTAAGTACTGCACATGATCAAGGGACACTACAGTATGTAGTATAGTATTCTACAGTATAATATAGTTTCCTATAGAATACTATAGTACGTACTGTAGTATTCTATACTGCCCTTCACAAGCAACAGAGCAGTAACTGCACATTTGGTCCAAAAATTTGTTACTGACATTTTTGATACATTAAATACATGCTCTATCATGTGGACAAATATCCTACCTCCATTGTGTTATGGAGAGAATGGTGTGTCATGTTTTCAGTAACTGCAAACATTTTCCGTAAAACCAAGGAAAAAAGCATGCCAGATACTGCCTTTTACCTTGGTATTTTACCTTTTTATCACCAATCTGCAGTGTGTACGGTTTACCTTGGTATTATTGATTCTTCTTTGCTGATACAAGTATCAAACTATATGAAACTGATAGCCACATACAAATAAATCTATGAACACAAGTTTGTGTTTAAAGAAAAATCATAATGGAAATGTATTCCAGTGGGTGTAACAAGCAAGAAGACAGTAACTGCAGTCTAGGGTCAAAGGTAATGTCAGAGGTCAGAGTCAATATGAATAAAAAAAATGACCTCATAGTAAGACAACAGATAACCACATTTTCAGTGATCTGCCAACTCATTTGGCTGAACAATTAAAACTTTAAAGATATTTTTCCCAGATACACTCAATGAGTAGTTATTGCTCTTTTACTTGGTAGGGCAGTATAGTAAACTGTAGTATTTTTTCATGTGGGTAGTGCACTACTTTTACAGGGCTCTGGTTAATAGGATGACAATTCAGACGCAACCCATGTGTACTGTAACATGGTATGTTATTAGCCTGCTGGTCCCAGATCTGTTCATGCTGCCAAACATGACTTAATAGGAGTTGGCTAAACAACATAAACTGATCTAGGACCAAGCTAGTGGGTTATTATTGTCCCCAGCTGTGTATTGGGGCTGTGGCCTAGTCTGAATGTATGACTTTACCAGAGCTGTTCGAGGATACTAAATCAACACTAATATCAGTAGTCTCTCATATGTCCCCTATGGGAATATCTTAAAGTCAGCCTGTCATTGAGTGCAGGGAATATCTGTCATACAAGTGGCTGCGGATTTGCTCTGTGTGTGATGTTGTTGGATATTTACTCCTATAGACTGCACTGATGTAGCCAGTGAACCAACGCCAGAACATAGGAATAGATATGATAGCCAATCATCACAAATGACAATGTGAGTACATAGAAGAACCATCTAAAAACTAGTCATGAATGTTGTCTCAGTTATGATTGGAAAAGAACACAGAAAGATGAGTCAACAACAATCAACAATTGCTTTAGATAATCGACTCCAAAGCAGAGCCATTTAACATTTGATTACATGTTGAAAGTGTTCTAACATGGTCTGTTGGTGGTGGTTTTCTTCAAAACGTCTTCTGTTGTTTACAGTATATTATACCACAGCATTGTTGAAAACTAGTTTCTGATTTGTTGGAAGGGCATTCTAGAATGGACATTAAAACCAGATTACGGAACAGTTGAAAAAGATTGGGTTTGGATTGCTGCCTTGGTAATGGATCATGTGTATGCGGTGGAATCCATAGCTTGTGGCATGTGAATGCTGGTTCTCTCGATAAGGTGCAAAAGTCATTGAAGGGTAGAGCAGTAGAAAATGAGTGTCAGCACCCCTCTTTTCAGATCCGTTGGCTGCCAAAGTCACTGGCTCTGTCAGTCTAGCTGAAAGCTTTTGGCCTTACAATATAGTATCAAGCCAATCGATTTGCCCTTGAATGGAGTCGGGGTTCTCATCATAAAAAGTGTCAAAAAAAGAAAATTGTCAGACGAGCGGCAGATTGTCGTGTCTTGAGTGACTCGGAGTCTGAAAACTGACTGGCGTGTTCGACTCCATACTAAGTTGGACAAAGCCCCTCTCAAAAGAGTCTCTCTCTGACCAGCGTTTCTGTTACTTAGCCGAAGAGAGAGAGTCCTTTCTTTTACACTATCATAGTATTTTTCTTTTTAGTTGTTTTTTTACTGTGACTTTAATGAGATTATATTTAGTGATATATTATCATCAAACTGTAAAAGATTCATGAAATATTGATATGATCTTTATTTATTCTTGACACATACAAGGTGTCTTTGGGTCCTTGAGAATCTCTAACGGTTACATAAAACCCATGTTTTATTATGAGCCATTCTGACTCTGGGTTACTTTACTTGCTATTATTATTATTATTACTATTTTACAGGCGAGAACACCTATAAGTGCTTGTCCTGCCCCTTCTCCTCAATGACTATCAGCCAGCTGAAGGAGCACTCTCTGAGGGACCATGGGGAGGCCCTGACCCTCCCCAGGCTTCGTGCTGGCGCTACCACCCAGGGCCCCCAGACCAGGCCACTCAGGCTGGGCTCAGACCCTCACCAGACACCCCTGACCTCTAACCTTGACGGTAAGAGCTCCATCTGTATTACCAAGCAGAGTGAGAAGGGATACTTTTATTGATTGTAGATTGTTTTTAGTTTTATATTTTTTATTTATTTTTAACCAGTCAGGTAATTGCGATTAACATATCTTATTCAACTGAGCCCTAATTTATTCGATGATATGCCGTTTATTTTAGGTTGTTTTCATATATAGACTGGCTTGCAAAAGTATTCACCCCCTTGGAATTTTTCCTAGTTTGTTGCCTTACAACCTGGAATTAAAATGGATTTTGGGGGGGTTTGTATCATTTGGTTAACACAACATGCCTACCACTTTGAAGATGCAAAATATTTTTTATTGTGAAGCAAACAAGAAATAAGACAAAAAACAACAGAAAACTTAACTAATCACCCCTCCCACCCCCAATACTTTGTTGAGTCACCTTTTGCAGCAATTACAGCTGCAAGTCTCTTGGGGTATGTCTCTATAAGCTTGGCACGTCTAGCCACTGGGATTTTTGCCCATTCTTCAAGGCAAAACTGCTCCAGCTCCTTCAAGTTGGATGGGTTCCACTGGTGTACAGCAATCTTTAAGTCATACCACAGATTCTCAATTGGATTGAGGTCTGGCCTTTGACTAGGCCATTCCAAGACATTTAAATGTTTCCCCTTAAACCACTCGAGTGTTGCTTTAGCAGTATCAGTATGCTTAGGGTCATTGTCCTGCTGGAAGGTGAACCTCCGTCCCAGTCTCAAATCTCTAGAAGACTGATACAAGTTTCCCTCAATAATTTCCCTGTATTTAGCACCATCCTTCATTCCTTCAATTCTGACCAGTTTCCCGGTCCCTGCCAATGAAAAACATCCCCACAGCATGATGCTGCCACCACCATGATTCACTGTGGGATGGGATGGTGTTCTCGGGGTGATGGGAGGTGTTTGGTTTGCGCCAGACATAGCGTTTTCTTTGATGTCCAAAAAAGCTCAATTTTCATCTGACCAGAGTCTCATCTGACCAGAGTACCTTCTTCCATATGTTTGGGGAGTCTCCCACATGCCTTTTGGTGAACACCAAACGTGTTTGCTTATTTTTTCCTTTAAGCAATGGCTTTTTTCTGGTCACTCTTCCGTAAAGCCCAGCTCTGTGGAGTGTACGGCTTAAAGTGGTCCTATGGACAGATACTCCAATCTCCGCTGTGGAGCTTTGCAGCTCCTTCAGGGTTATCTTTGGTCTCTTTGTTGCCTCTGATTAATGCCCTCCTTGCCTGGTTCGTGAGTTTTGGTGGGCGGCCCTATCTTGGCAGGTTTGTTGTGGTGCCATATTCTTTCCATTTTTTATAATGTGGTGCTCCTTGGGATGTTCAAAGTTTCGGATATTTTTTTATAACCCAACCCTGATCAGTACTTCTCCCTGACCTGTTTGGAAAGCTCCTGAGTCTTCATAGTGCCGCTTGCTTGGTGGTGCCCCTTGCATAGTGGTGTTACAGACTCTGGGGCCTTTCAGAAGAAGTGTATATATACTGAGATCATGTGACACTTAGATTGCACACAGGTGGACTTTATTTAACTAATTATGTGACTTCTGAAGGTAATTTGTTGCACCAGATCTTATTTAGGGGCTTCATAGCAAAGGGGTGAATACATATGCACCCACCACTTTTCAATTTTCAATTTATATTTTATTTTTTGAAACAAGTAATTATTTTCATTTCACTTCACCAATTTGGACTATTTTGTGTATGTCCATTACATGAAATCCAAATAAAAATCAATTTAAATTACCGGTTGTAATGCAACAAAATAGGAAAAACACCAAGGAGGTGAATACTTTTGCAAGGCACTGTACAGGAGAACTCTTCTTTTAAAATAAATTATCTCCGTCCTGTTTAAAGTGAACTCTGGGGTAAAAAACAAAAAACAGGAAGAACACTCCCCTTGCCTTTTGAATGAGGAGAGGCGAAGGTCAAGAGCCATGCATCCTCCGAAACAACAACTCTGCCAAGCCGCACTGCTTCTTAAAACTTCTTAGGGCTGAGATCCCGGTAATGGGATCGATATGACAACAGCCAGTGAAAGTGCAGGGCGCCAAATTTTTAAAAACAGAAATCTCATAATTAAAATTCCTCAGACATACATGTGTTTTATAACATTTTAAAGGTAATCTTGTTGTTAATCCCACCAAAGTGTCCGATTTCAAATATGCTTTTCAGCGGAAGCACCACAAACGATTATGTTAGGTCACACCAAACCACAATAAGCACATTTTTAAGATAGGAGTCACAAAAAGCACAAATAGAGATCAAATTAACCACTAACCTTTGATGATCTTCATCAGATGACACTCATAGGACTTAATGTTACACAATACATGTATGTTTTGTTTGTTCATATTTATATAAAAAAATCTGAGTTTACATTAGCGCGTTACATTCACTAGTACCAAAAACATCAAGTGATTTTGCATAGCCAAATCATAAATGTAGATGATAATACAAGTTATACACATGGAATTATAGATATACCTCTCCTTAATGCAACTGCTGTGTCAGATTTCAAAAAAACTTTATGCAATAATCTGAGACGATGCTCAGAACAATAGTCAAATTAGACGCCATGTTGAAGTCAGCAGAAACCAGAAATTACATGATAAATATTCCCTTACCTTTGATGATCTTCATCAGAATGCACTCCCAGGAATCCCAGGTCCACAATAAATGCTTGATTTATTCGATAATGTCCGTTATTTATGCCCAATTAGCTACTTTGGCTAGCGCGTTTGGTAAACAATTCCAAAGTCACAAAGCGCGTTCACTAAAACCTGACGAAATGTCCAAAAGTTCCGTAACAGTCAGTAGAAACATGTCAAACGATGTATTGAATCAAGCTTTAGAATGTTGTTAACATAAATCTTGAATAACGTTCCAACCGGAGAATTACATTGACTTCAGATGAGCGATGGAACGGAGCTCTCTCTCATGTGAACGCGCATGGTCAAAGAATGACCACCTCATGGCAGTGGTGACTAATTCTCATCTCATTCGGCCCCCCTTCACAGTAGAGTCATCAGACAAAGGGGGAGGAGTTGCAATCTACTGCAGAGATAGCCTGCAAAGTTCTGTCATACTTTCCAGGTCTATGCCCAAACAGTTCGAACTTCTAATTTTAAAAATTAATCTCTCCAGAAATAAGTCTCTCACTGTTGCCGCCTGCTACCGACCCCCCTCAGCTCCCAGCTGTGCCCTGGACACCATCTGTGAATTGATCGCTCCCCATCTAGCTTCAGAGTTTGTTCTGTTAGGTGACCTAAACTGGGATATGCTTAACACCCCGGCAGTCCTACAATCTAAGCTTGATGCCCTCAATCTCACACAAATCATCAAGGAACCCACCGGGTACAACCCTAAATCCGTAAACATGGGCACCCTAATAGACATTATCCTGACCAACTTGCCCTCCAAATACACCTCTGCTGTCTTCAATCAAGATCTCAGCGATCACTGCCTCATTGCCTGTATCCGCCACGGGTCCGCGGTCAAACGACCACCCCTCATCACTGTCAAACGCTCCCTAAAACACTTCTGCGAGCAGGCCTTTCTAATCGACCTGGCCCGGGTACCCTGGAAGGATATTGACCTCATCCCGTCAGTTGAGGATGCCTGGTCATTCTTTAAAAGTTACTTCCTCACCATATTAGACAAGCATGCTCCGTTCAAAAAATGCAGAACCAAGAACAGATATAGCCCTTGGTTCACTCCAGACCTGACTGCCCTCGACCAGCACAAAAACATCCTGTGGCGAACTGCAATAGCATCGAAGAGCCCCGCGATATGCAACTGTTCAGGGAAGTCAGGAACCAATACACGCAGGCATTCAGGAAAGCAAAGGCCAGCTTTTTCAAGCAGAAATTTGCATCCTGTAGCTCTAACTCCAAAAAGTTCTGGGATACTGTAAAGTCCATGGAAAACAAGAGCACCTCCTCCCAGCTGCCCACTGCACTGAGGCTAGGTAACACGGTCACCACTGATAAGTCCGTGATAATCGAAAACTTCAACAAACATTTCTCAATGGCTGGCCATGCCTTCCTCCTGGCGACTCCAACCTTGGCCAACAGCCCCGCCCCCCCCCCCCCCCCCCCGCTGCTACTCGCCCAAGCCTCCCCAGCTTCTCCTTTACCCATATCTAGATAGCAGATGTTCTGAAAGAGCTGGAAAACCTGGACCCATACAAATCAGCTGGGCTTGACAATCTGGACCCCCTCTTTCTGAAACTGTCCGCCGCCATTGTCGCACCCCCTATTACCAGCCTGTTCAACCTCTCCTTCGTATCATCTGAGATCCCCAAGGATTGGAAAGCTGCCGCGGTCATCCCCCTCTTCAAAGGGGGAGACACCATGGACCCAAACTGTTACAGACCTATATCCATCCTGCCCTGCCTATCTAAGGTCTTCGAAAGCCAAGTCAACAAACAGATCACTGACCATCTCGAATCCCACCGTACCTTCTCCGCTGTGCAATCCGGTTTCTGAGCCGGTCACGGGTGCACCTCAGCCACGCTCAAGGTACTAAACGATGTCATAACCGCCATCGATAAAAGACATTACTGTGCAGCCGTCTTCATCGACCTGGCCAAGGCTTTCGACTCTGTCAATCACCATATTCTTATCGGCAGACTCAGTAGCCTCGGTTTTTCTAATGACTGCCTTGCCTGGTTCACCAACTACTTTGCAGACAGAGTTCAGTGTGTCAAATCGGAGGGCATGTTGTCCGGTCCTCTGGCAGTCTCTATGGGGGTACCACAGGGTTCAATTCTCGGGCCGACTCTTTTCTCTGTATACATCAATGATGTTGCTCTTGCTGCGGGCGATTCCCTGATCCACCTCTACGCAGACGACACCATTCTGTATACTTCCGGCCCTTCCTTGGACACTGTGCTATCTAACCTCCAAACGAGCTTCAATCCCATACAACACTCCTTCCGTGGCCTCCAACTGCTCTTAAACGCTAGTAAAACCAAATGCATGCTTTTCAACCGTTCGCTGCCTGCACCCGCACGCCCGACTAGCATCACCACCCTGGACGGTTCCGACCTAGAATATGTGGACATCTATAAGTACCTAGGTGTCTGGCTAGACTGCAAACTCCAGACTCATATCAAACATCTCCAATCCAAAATCAAATCTAGAGTCGGCTTTCTATTCCGCAACAAAGCCTCCTTCACTCACACCGCCAAACTTACCCTAGTAAAACTGACTATCCTACCGATCCTCGACTTCGGCGATGTCATCTACAAAATAGCTTCCAATACTCTACTCAGCAAACTGGATGCAGTTTATCACAGTGCCATCCGTTTTGTTACTAAAGCACCTTATACGACCCACCACTGCGACCTGTATGCCCTAGTCGGCTGGCCCTCGCTACATGTTCGTCGTCAGACCCACTGGC